>NC_057802.1:8176566-8219439 GCF_018294505.1 Triticum aestivum | reverse complement strand
TTGTCGGGAAACGTAGTAATTTCAAAAAAATTCCTACGCACACGCAAGATCATGGTGATGCATAGCAACTAGAGGGAAGAGTGTTGTCCACGTACCCTCGTAGACCGAAAGCGGAAGCGTTATGACAACGTGGTTGATGTAGTCGTATGTCTTCACGATCGACCGATCCTAGTACCGAACGTACGGCACCTCCGCGATCTGCACACGTTCAGCTCGGTGACGTCCCACGAACTCACGATCCAGTAGAGCTTTGAGGGAGAGTTTCGTCAGCACGACGGCGTGATGACGGTGATGATGAAGCTACCGGAATAGGGTTTCGCCTAAGCACCGCTACGATATGACCGAGGTGGATTATGGTGGAGGGGGGCACCGCACACGGCTAAAAGATCAATGATCAACTTGTGTGTCTATGGGGTGCCCCCTCCCCCGTATATAAAGGAGTGGAGGAGGGGGAGGGCCGGCCCTCTACTATGGCGCGCCCTGGGGAGTCCTACTTCCACCGGGAGTAGGATTCCCCCTTTCCAAGTAGTAGGAGTAGGAGAGAAGGAAGGGGAAGAGAGAAGAGAAGGAAGGAGGGGTGGCCGCCCCTCCCCCTAGTCCAATTCGGACAAGGACTTGGGGGGGAGGGGGGCTGCCCTAGGCAGCCCCCCTCTCTCTCCCCTAAAGCCCAATAAGGCCCATATACTCCCCGGCAAATTCCCGTAACTCTCTGGTACTCCGATAAATACCCGAACCACTCAGAACCTTTCCGATGTCCGAATATAGCCATCCAATATATCGATCTTTATGTCTCGAACATTTCGAGACTCATCGTCATGTCCCCGATCTCATCCGGGACTCCGAACTACCTTCGGTACATCAAAACACATAAACTCATAATACCGATCGTCACCGAACGTTAAGCGTGCGGACCCTACGGGTTCGAGAACTATGTAGACATGACCGAGACACCTCTCCGGTCAATAACCAATAGCCGAACCTGGATGCTCATATTGGTTCCTACATATTCTACGAAGATCTTTATCGGTCAAACCGCATAACAACATACGTTGTTCCCTTTGTCATCGGTATGTTATTTGCCCGAGATTCGATCGTCGGTATCTCAATACCTAGTTCAATCTCGTTATCGACAAGTCTCTTTACTCGTTCCGTAATGCATCATCCCGCAACTAACTCTTTAGTTACATTGCTTGCAAGGCTTATAGTGATGTGCATTACCGAGAGGGCCCAGAGATACCTCTCCGACAATCGGAGTGACGAATCCTAATCTCGATCTATGCCAACTCAACAAACACCATCGGAGACACCTGTAGAGCACCTTTATAATCACCCAGTTACGTTGTGACGTTTGGTAGCACACAAAGTGTTCCTCCGGTATTCGGGAGTTGCATAATCTCATAGTCATAGAAACATGCATAAGTCATGAAGAAAGAAATAGCAACAAACTAAACGATCATCGTGCTAAGCTAACGGATGGGTCAAGTCAATCACATCATTCTCTAATGATGTGATCCCGTTAATCAAATGACAACTCATGTCTATGGTTAGGAAACATAACCATCATTGATTCAACGAGCTAGTCAAGTAGAGGCATACTAGTGACACTCTGTTTGTCTATGTATTCACACATGTACTAAGTGTCCGATTAATACAATTCTAGCATGAATAATAAACATTTATCATGATATAAGGAAATATAAATAACAACTTTATTATTGCGTCTAGGGCATATTTCCTTTAGTCTCCCACTTGCACTAGAGTCAATAATCTAGTTCACATCGTCATGTGATTTAACACCAATAGTTCACATCTTTATGTGATTATTTCACGTCTCCATGTGACTAACACCCAAAGGGTTTACTAGAGTCAATAATCTAGATCACATCGTTATGTGATTAACACCCAAAGAGTGATCATGTTTTGCTTGTGAGAGAACTTTAGTCAACGGGTCTGCCACATTCAGAGCCGTATGTATTTTGCAAATTTTCTATGTCTACAATGCTTTGCATGGAGCTACTCTAGCTAATTGCTCCCACTTTCAATATGTATCTAGATCAAGACTGATACGTCTCCAACGTATCTATAATTTTTTATTGTTCCATGCTATTATATTATCTGTTTTGGATGTTCATTGGGCTTTATTATTCACTTTTATATCATTTTTGGGACTAACCTATTAACCGGAGGCCCATCCCAAATTGCTGTTTTTTTTGCTTCTTTCAGTGTTTCTAAGGAAAGGAATATTAAACGGAGTCCAAACGGAATAAAACCTTCGGGAACGTGATTTTCGGAACAAACGTGACCCAGAGGACTTGGAGTGGACGTCAAGCAATCAACGAGGAGGCCACGAGGCCGGGAGGCGCGCCTGCCCCCTGGGTGCGCCCCCACCCTCGTGGGCCCCTCGTAGCTCTCGTGACCGACCTCTTTCGCCTATATATACTCATATACCCTGGAACCAACAGAACAGGATCCGAAACCCTATTTCCACTGCCGCAACCTTCTATGCCCGTGAGATCCCATCTTGGGGCCTTTTCCGGCGCTCCGCCGGAGGGGGCATTGATCACGGAGGGCTTCTACAACACCAAAGCCTCTCCGATGATGTGTGAGTAGTTTACCTCAGACCTTCGGGTCCATAGTTATTAGCTAGATGGCTTCTTCTCTCTCTTTGGATGTCAATACAAAGTTCTCCTCGATTCTCTTGCAGATCTATTCGATGTAATCTTCTTTTGCGGTGTGTTTGTCAAGATCCGACGAATTGTGGGTTTATGATCAAGATTATCTATGAACAATATTTGAATCTCCTCTGAATTCTTTTATGCATGATTGGTTATCTTTGTAAGTCTCTTCGAATTATCAGTTTGGTTTGGCCTACTAGATTGATCTTTCTTGCAATAGGAGAAGTGCTTAGCTTTGGGTTCAATCTTGCGGTGCTCGATCCCAGTGGCAGTAGGGGAAACGACACGTATTGTATTGTTGCCATCAAGGATAAAAAGATGGGGTTTGTATCATATTGCTTGAGTTTATCCCTCTACATCATGTCATCTTGCCTAATGCGTTACTCTGTTCTTATGAACTTAATACTCTAGATGCATGCTGGATAGCGGTCGATGTGTGGAGTAATAGTAATAGATGTAGAATCGTTTTGGTCTACTTGTCGCGGACGTGATGCCTATATACATGATCATGCCTAGATATTCTCATAACTATGCTCAATTCTATCAATTGCTCGACAGTAATTCGTTCACCCACCGTAATACTTATGCTCTTGAGAGAAGCCACTAGTGAAACCTATGGCCCCCGGGTCTATTTTTCATCATATTAATCTCCCGTCAACTAGCTATTTCTGTCGTCGTTTATTTTGCTTTCTTTACTTTTTAGTCTTTATCATAAAAATACCAAAAATATTATCTTATCATCTCTATCAGATCTCACTTTTGCAAGTGGTCGTGAAGGGATTGACAACCCCTTTATCGCGTTGGTTGCAAGGTTCTTATTTGTTTGTGTAGGTGCGTGGGACTTGAGTGTGGTCTCCTACTCGATTGATACCTTGGTTCTCAAAAACTGAGGGAAATACTTACGCTACTTTGCTGCATCACCCTTTCCTCTTCAAGGGACAACCAACGCTGTGCTCAAGAGGTAGCAAGAAGGATTTCTGGCGCCGTTGCCGGGGAGTCTATGCACAAGTCAAGACATACCAAGTACCCATCACAAACTCTTATCCCTCGCATTACATTATTTGCCATTTGCCTCTCGTTTTCATCTCCCCCACTTCACCCTTGGCATTTTATTTGCCCTCTCTTCCGTTCGCCTCTTTTATGCTTGCCTCTTGTATTTTTGTGTGTTAGATCGTTAGTCTTGCTGCCATGGCCGAACTAAAAAGGGCTAAGGGTTCTCTCCCGGGTTTTACTTTGGATAGTCCCTCTGTCCTCTCTAAGCTCATAAATAATGATGCTATGGAAAGACCTACCGGGGTTATCAATGAGGGTTTGAATGATTTTGATGAACATGATCGTGGAATTTTTCGTTATTTACTTGATGAGTCTTTAAAAGATGCTTGGGATAGGCTATTAAGGATCCGAGCTAGCTATGTGCCCCAATATCAAATCGAGATATACCTGAAAAGCTTTTATGTTGGCTTACCCTCTTCGTTCAAGCAAGTTTTAGATTCTATTTTTGAAGAAGGCTTTCTTGAGGGGGATGCCATAGATACCTATGAAAAGATGAAAACCATATTTGGCATCCCATGAGTGAGAAGGTTGAATCCATCTCTCTTTTGTGCTTTTATCAAAACGAAATTATCAAAGAAATGAGGGCTAGCTTAGATGCAAATTTCCGTAACGTGCCTAATCTTTGTTCCACTATTAATGGCCATGTGCTTTCTCAAAATAGAAAGATAAATGCAATAGATAAGAAATTTTCCCTTTTCTTTCCTAATACGAAAGATGGCAGTACTTAGATCTATCCTTGTTTTTATGCCTAGCTAGGGGCGTTAAACGATAGCGCTTGTTGGGAGGCAACCCAATTTTATTTTAGTTCTTTGCTTTTTGATTCTGTTTAGTAATAAATTTTTGATCTAGCCTCTGGTTAGATGCGTTTTTATGTTTTAATTAGTGTTTGTGCCAAGTAAAACCGTTAGGATAACCTACGGTGATAGTTATTTGATCTTGCTGTAAAGAACAGAAACTTTGTGCGCACGAGATTAGTTTTCATAAACCACAGAAACGTGCTTTTCAGTTGATTATTTTTGCAGTAGATCCATAAACAAATTATCTAGGACTTACTCCCTCCGTCCAGAATTACTTGTCGCAGAAATGGATGTATCTAGACGTATTTTAGTTCTAGATACATCATTTTCCGAGACAAGTAATTCCGAGCGGAGGGAGTACTAATTTGGTGGAATTGTTTAGGTTCCAGAAGTTTGCATTAGATACAAATTACTACAGACTGTTCTGTTATTGACAGATTCTGTTTTCCGTGTGTTGTTTGCTTATTTTGATGAATCTATGGCTAGTAAAAGAGCTTATAAACCATAGAGAACTTGGAATACAGTAGGTTTAACACCAATATAAATAAGGAATGGGTTCATTACAGTACCTTAAAGTGGTGGTTTGTTTTATTTCGCTAACGGAGCTTATGAGATTTTCTGTTGAGTTTTGTGTTGTGAAGTTTTCAAGTTTTGGGTAAAGATTTGATGGATTATGGAACAAGGAGTGGCAAGAGCCTAAGCTTGGGGATGCCCAAGGCACCCCAAGGTAAAATTCAAGGACAACCAAAAGCCTAAGCTTGGGGATGCCCCGGAAGGCATCCCCTCTTTCGTCTTCGTCTATCGGTAACTTTACTTGGGGCTATATTTTTATTCACCACATGATATGTGTTTTGCTTGGAGCATCTTGTATGATTTGAGTCTTTGTTTTTTACCACAATCATCCTTTCTGTACACACCTTCTGAGAGAGACACACATGATTCGGAATTTATTAGAATACTCTATGTGCTTCACTTATATCTTTTGAGCTATATAGTTTTTGCTCTAGTGCTTCACTTATATCTTTTAGAGCACGGTGGTGGTTTTATTTTATAGAAATCGTTGATCTCTCATGCTTCACTTATATTATTTTGAGAGTCTTAAACAGCATGATAATTTTCTTTAAATGTGAAATTAGTCCTAATATGATAGGCATCCAAGTTGGGTATAGTAAAAACTATTATAGAAAGTGCATCAAACACTATGATCAATTTGATGCTTGATAATTGTTTTGAGATATAAAGGTGGTAATGTTAGAGTCATGCTAGTTGGGTAATTATGAAATTGAGAAATACTTGTGTTGAAGTTGGCAAGTCCCGTAGCATGCACGTATGGTAAAAGTTATGTAACAAATTTGTTGCATAGGGTGCTCTTTTGATTGCCTTCCTTATGTGTGGAGGTCGGGATCGCGCGATGGTTAACTCCTACCAACCCTTCCCCTAGGAGCATGCGTAGTAGTACTTTGCTTCGAGGGCTAGTAAACTTTTGCAATAAGTATATGAGTTCTTTATGACTAATGTGAGTCCATGGATTATACGCACTCTCACCCTTCCACCATTGCTAGCCTCTATTGTGCCGCGCAACTTTCGCCGGTATCGTACACCCACCATTTACCTTCCTCAAAACAGCCACCATACCTACCTATCATGGCATTTTCATAGCCATTCCGAGATATATTGCCATGCAACTTTACACCGTTTCGTTTATTATGACACGCTCCATCATTGTCATATTGCTTTGCATGATCATGTAGTTGCCATTGTATTTGTGGCAAAGCTACCATTCATAACATACATGTCACTCATGGTTCATTGCATATCCCGGTACACCGCCGGAGGCATTCACATAGTCATATTTTGTTCTAAGTATTGAGTTGTAATCTTTGAGTTGTAAGTAATAAAAGTGTGAAGATCATTATTAGAGCATTGTCCCATGTGAGGAAAGGATGATGGAGACTATGACTCCCCCACAAGTCGGGATGAGATTCCGGACTAAAATAAAAAAAAGAGGCCAAAGAAAAAAAAGGAAAAAGGCCAAAGAAAAAAAATGAGAGAAAAAGAGAGAAGGGACAATGTTACTATCCTTTTTCCACACTTGTGCTTCAAAGTAGCACCATGATCTTCATGATAGGGAGTCTCCTATGTTGTCACTTTCATATACTAGTGGGAATTTTTCATTATAGAACTTGGCTTGTATATTCCAATGATGGGCTTCCTCAAAATGCCCTAGGTCTTCGTGAGCAAGCAAGTTGGATGCACACCCACTTAGTTTCTTTTGTTGAGCTTTCATACATTTATAGCTCTAGTGCATCCGTTGCATGGCAATCCCTACTCACTCACATTGATATCTATTAACGGGAATCTCCATAGCCCATTGATACGCCTAGTTGATGTGAGACTATCTTCTCCCTTTTTGTCCTCTTCACAACCACCACGCTATTCCACATATAGTGCTATATCCATGGCTTGCGCTCATGTATTGCGTAAGAGTTGAAAAAGCTGAAGCGCGTTAAAAAGTATGAAACAATTGCTTGGCTGAAACCGGGGTTGTGCATGATTGGAGTATTTTGTGTGACGAAAATTAAGCATAACCTAACTATATGATTTTGTAGGGATAAGCTTTCTTTGGCTATGTTATTTTGATAAGACATGATTACTTGTTAGTATGATTGAAGTATTACTATTTTTATGTCAATACTAAACTTTTATTTTGAATCATTTGGATATGAATATTTATGCCACAATAAAGAGAATTACATTGAGAATTATGCTAAGTAGCATTCCACATCAAAAATTCTGTTTTTATCATTTACCTACTCGAGGACGAGCAGGAATTAAGCTTGGGGATGCTTGATACGTCTCCAACGTATCTATAATTTTTGATTGTTCCATGCTATTATATTATCTATTTTGGATGTTCATTGGGCTTTATTATACACTTTTATATCATTTTTGGGACTAACCTATTAACCGGAGGCGCAACCCAAATTGCTATTTTTTTTGCCTATTTCAGTGTTTCGAAGGAAAGAATATCAAACGGAGTCCAAACGGAATAAAACCTTCGGAAACGTGATTTTCGGAACAAACGTCATCCAGAGGACTTGGAGTGGACGTCAAGCAATCAACGAGGAGGCCACGAGGCAGGGAGGCGCGCCTGCCCCCCTGGGCGCGCCCCCACCCTCGTGGGCCCGTCGTAGCTCTCCTGACCGACCTCTTTCGCCTATATATACTCATATACCATGTAACCAATAGAACAGGAGCCGAAACCCTATTTCCACCGCCGCAACCTTCTGTATCCATGAGATCCCATCTTGGGGCCTTTTCCGGCGCTCCGCCGGAGGGGGCATTGATCACGGAGGGCTTCTACATCAACACCAAAGCCTCTCCGATGATGTGTGAGTAGTTTACCTCAGACCTTTGAGTCCATAGTTATTAGCTAGATGGCTTCTTCTCTCTCTTTGGATCTCAATACAAAGTTCTCCTCGATTCTCTTGGAGATCTATTCGATGTAATCTTCTTTTGCGGTGTGTTTGTCGAGATCCGACGAATTGTGGGTTTATGATCAAGATTATCTATGAACAATATTTGAATCTCCTCTGAATTCTTTTATGTATGATTGGTTATCTTTGCAAGTCTCTTCGAATTATCAGTTTGGTTTGGCCTACTAGATTGACCTTTCTTGCAATAGGAGAAGTGCTTAGCTTTGGGTTCAATCTTGCGGTGGTCGATCCGAGTGACAGTAGGGGAAACGACACGTATTGTATTGTTGCCATCGAGGATAAAAAGATGGGGTTTGTATCATATTGCTTGAGTTTATCCCTCTACATCATGTCATCTTGCCTAATGCGTTACTCTGTTCTTATGAATTTAATACTCTAGATGCATGCTGGATAGCGGTCGATGTGTGGAGTAATAGTAATAGATGTAGAATCGTTTTGGTCTACTTGTCGCGGACGTGATGCCTATATACATGATCATGCCTAGATATTCTCATAACTATGCTCAATTCTATCAATTGCTCGACAGTAATTCGTTCACCCACCGTAATACTTATGCTCTTGAGAGAAGCCACTAGTGAAACCTATGGCCCCCGGGTCTATTTTTCATCATATTAATCTCCCGTCAACTAGCTATTTCTGTCGTCGTTTATTTTGCTTTCTTTACTTTTTAGTCTTTATCATAAAAATACCAAAAATATTATCTTATCATCTCTATCAGATCTCACTTTTGCAAGTGGTCGTGAAGGGATTGACAACCCCTTTATCGCGTTGGTTGCAAGGTTCTTATTTGTTTGTGTAGGTGCGTGGGACTTGAGCGTGGTCTCCTACTGGATTGATACCTTGGTTCTCAAAAACTGAGGGAAATACTTACGCTACTTTGCTACATCACCCTTTCCTCTTTAAGGGAAAACCAACTCTGTGCTCAAGAGGTAGCAGAGACTTAGAGTCATCCAGATCGGTGTCAAAGCTTGCATCGATGTTACTCTTTACGACATTGGTGCTTTCATGGGTACACCCTTCCAGGATACGGCACAACAGAGACACAGGCGTAGACGTGCAACAGGGCCCCACTCAAAGGTTTCTTTTTAGATTAAGCCCCTGTGTAAACCTTTCTTACTGTCTCTTGTTGCTTCACATCCTCCGGATACTCAGTATAACCGCGAGGGATGCTGACGTTCTTGGCATTTCGCCACGTCAGAATAATGCACGTACCTGGACACTCAGGGTTCATTATCAAGGCCGTTACTCAGCCTGGTATATATTTTAAAGACCAAATACCTTAGGGAGTGTTCGGCGTCACGAGTTTGGCCTTATATGCATAAGCTCCGAATCATGTCTTTGGTCAAATGTTGGGTTTGCCCGGCTCCCGCGTTTTGCTACCTTACGTTCCGCTCTATCGGCTAAGGTGGCACCGGGAGAACTACTGCGATTGTGCCCTGGTTCATCTGGACGAGCACCTCAGTAGAGAAAGTCGAAAACTGACTATCATGATAAAGCGCGAGACTGGTCAACCACTCGATGACTTATCGGAATCTTCGGGATTCCTCCGCATTAACGAAGGACCGGTTTTCCTGGTCATGTACGTACGCGCACCGTATTCGGATAGACGTAGAAGTACCAGGGGCTATATAGTAGCCCCACTGTCAAACTCCTATGGTTAAGTGAAAGTGTTAAAGCAATATAGTCCGATTGACTCGTTCGCTACGCTACCACCTCCTTAATGGACCAAGACGTTGGATCAAGTGTGAACACGCGTTTTTTGCGAACACCCCCACATTATATGTATGGGGGCTGAAGCCGACGACTGCAAACTTTCAGGTTACATATATATTACCGCACAGGAGGCATAATAATACTTTCAGGCAAAAGTATAAACACAGCCTTTATAATTCAAACAACATTGTTCTTACAATTGGGATACATGTCACTAAAACATGATACCCTTCGAGCACTGAGCCTCTATTAAACGAGCGCCTTCTAGGACTTCTTCAAACTAATGCTCGGCCGCTACCCGGCCTACGTCCGAACTCTGGGTTGCAATAGCGGTGGCATCCATCTCTGCCCAGCATGTCTTGACACGGGTAAGAGCCATCCGCGCACCCTCTATGCACGCCGACCTCTTCATAGCATCGATATGCGCCACAACACCAAGGAATCGTTGCACCAAGCTAAAATAACTATTCGGCCTTGGCCCTCCCGGCCAAAGATGATCCACAACAGACCTCATGGCAAGCCCAGACAACCTATGGAGCTCGGCCCACTCGGCCATTTGCTCATTTAGCAGCAGCGGACGCACCGGAGCATTGAACTGCGACCAGAACAGCTTCTCCGCTCCGCGATCTTTTTGGTCTTTGAAATACTCGGCCGCATCGGCAGCACTCGCTGCCAAATCCAAGTACGGGTCTGCAAAACTCCATAATTGATCCAGAAGGGCATACTTAGGATCTCCGAACTTCGTCCGCAACAAAAAGGGCTTCCCAGCCGCGATATCTACGGCTTGACGTAGCTCCTCCTTCACCGCTCTGATTTTAGAGCGGGCTTCCTTGGCTGCTACCTTGGCTTTCTCCAGGTCCGCCGTCGTTGCTTGGCTTTCCTTCTCAAGAAGCTCATAACGGTCGGCGGCATCTTTCAAATCAACAGCCATCTTGGCTATTTTCTCCTTGCTCTGGCAATGCGCAGCCTGTTCGGCTCTTAGCTCTTCGACCGCCTTCAGGGCGGCTGCATCGCTATTCCTGGCTTGTTCCTTGGCTCGGGCAAGTTCCGCCCGAAGGGTCTCCATGGCGGCAGCTCCATCTGCAGTCACAACACATTACAGATACTAGCATCATGCTCCTCTTAATATATGTTGACCACTAGAGAATACATACCCTGCGCCTCGTCAAGCCGCTTGTTTACAAGCACGATGTCGGCATCTGCCGCATCAAGTTGCCGCTTCAGTTCGGCAAACTCACCAGTTCGGCTAGCCGCCGAACCCTCAACCACCTACACATAAAAGCAGCATGATCATTACCTGGGACTATGATCCCCTGTTTGCCGCCCTTTGACGGCAACCAGAGTCTCAGGGGCTACTGTCTGCATAGGGCACACCTAGCGTGTGCGGTACCATCAAAAAAAAATATTACTTTGCGTACCTCAAAGCCTCTCAGCAGGCTCGTAAAGGCTTCAAGCAACCCGCTTTCGGCGGATGAAATCCTCTCAAACACCGTACCCATTAGAGTACGATGCGCCTCTAAGATAGCCGCTTGTTCCAGAAGACTCAGCAGTGCATCCGGCCGTGCGCCGGACAGTGCCGGATTCTTTTTGTGGCTCTCCTTAGGAGCCTAATACTCCGGACTTCGGGTGGCCGAAGGGTTACCTTCTGGCCCTGGCGGATCAGGAGAAATCCTCCGTGATGACACCTCAGGGTTGCCCGCCTCTTGAAGCGGGGAGGCATGGGGAGGCGTTTCGCTCTCCATCATCTCCGGAAGAAGATCCCCCGAAGACGAACTCTGTCGAGCAGGTCTACGACCCGAACTACAAGACATATGTCTCGGTTATTGTTCTCAGAATTAAAGCAGGGCATATTTACTATAAATTACTTTTGTTTACTTACAGCTCGGTGGAGGGCTGGTCCCCTTGCGGGTACTGTGCGGTAAGGATGCCCTCCGGGGTAGGGCCCCCTGACAAAGGTTTCTTCCCTCGTTTGGAAATCATTGTTTCCAAGTCTTCAGAGGCGGCCCTCTTCCTTCCTTGGGGAGAGGGAATTTTAGATTCTTCCCCCCGGTTATCCTCCTTCGCGGAGGCACTAATTCCCCCGGTTTGGATGAATAATGAGTGAGGCTCGCTTTCAGCCTCTTTGTTCCTCCCTTTATCTTCTCCTGAGGGCGCTTGATAAGGCGCAAGCTCTAGCATCCTGGCTAGTACAGGATCCGACGAGTCTTCGGGAAGGGGGGCCGAGCACCTGATCATCTTCGCCTTTTTTATCCAGTCCTGGTCAAAGACTGACTTTTCAGAATAATGTTATGATAAATAAAGAGACGACGTGTTCGGCCGCGGAATTACTTACTTGGGTGTCTGGACGATTGCAGTTCAGACCCGCATCCTCGGTGGTATCCGGACACTTTATTCGTGATCCGAAGAACAATCCATGCATCTCTTCGAGCTTCGCGCCGAAGAATTGCTGAATAGTTCACGGTCCTTCCGGGTTGAACTCCCACATACGGAGAGATCGACGTTGGCATGGCAGGACCCGACGAACTAGCATGACTTGCATTACTTTTGCAAGGTTGACATCTCTCTTGAGGAGATCTCGGATGCGACTCTGCAATGTCAGCACATCATTAACTGGCCCCCAGTCCAGCCCCTTGTTAACCCATGATGCCAATTGTGGCGGAGGGCCCGGACGGAAGACGGGGGCGGCTGCCCACTTGGTACTTCGGGGAGCTGTGATATAAAACCACTCCCGCTGCCATAACTTGGATGTCTCCGGGAAGGAACCCTTTGGCCATGGAGCATTGGCGCCTTTGCTTATTATGACGCCCCCGCACTCTGCATGACTCCCATCTATCATCCTCGGCTTCACATAGAAGGTCTTGAGTGTTGGGAATCGTAGCATAATTTTAAAACTTTCCTACGCTCACCAAGATGCATCTATGGAGTCTACTAGCAACGAGGGGAAGGGAGTGCATCTACATACCGTTGTAGATCGCGAGCGGAAGCGTTCCAATGAACGTGGATGACGGAGTCGTACTCGCCGTGATCCAAATCACCGATGACCGAGTGCCGAACGGACGGCACCTCCGCGTTCAACACACGTACGGTGCAGCGACGTCTCCTCCTTCTTGATCCAGCAAGGGGGAAGGAGAGGTTGATGGAGATCCAACAGCACGACGGCGTGGTGGTGGATGTAGCGGGTCTCCGGCAGGGCTTCGCCGAGCTTCTGCGAGAGAGAGAGAGGTGTTGCAGGGGAGGAGGGAGGCGCCCAAGGCCTAGATGTTGCTGCCCTCCCTTCCCCCCACTATATATAGGGCCAAGGGAGAGGGGGGGCGCAGCCTTGCTCCTTCCTTCAAGGAAGGGTGCGGCCAGGGGGGAGTCCTTCCCCCCCAAGGCACCTCGGAGGTGCCTTCCCCCTTTAGGACTCTCCCTTCTTTCTTATCTCTTGCGCATGGGCCTCTTGGGGCTGGTGCCCCCCTTGGTGGACCCCCGGACCCCTTTCGGCACTCCCGGTACAATACCGATAAAGCGCGAAACTTTTCCGGCGACCAAAATAAGACTTCCCATATATAAATCTTTACCTCCGGACCATTCCGGAACCTCTCGCGACGTCCGGGATCTCATCCGGGACTCCGAACAACTTTCGGGTTTCCGCATACATATATCTCTACAACCCTAGCGTCACCGGACCTTAAGTGTGTAGACCCTACGGGTTCGGGAGACATGCAGACATGACCGAGACGCCTCTCCGGTCAATAACCAACAGCGGGATCTGGATACCCATGTTGGCTCCCACATGTTCCACGATGATATCATCGGATGAACCACGGTGTCGAGGATTCAATCAATCCGTATGCAATTCCCTTTGTCAATCGGTATGTTACTTGCCCGAGATTCGATCGTCGGTATCCCAATACCTTGTTCAATCTCGTTACCGGCAAGTCTCTTTACTCGTACCGCAATACATGATCCCGTGACTAACGCCTTAGTCATATTGAGCTCATTATGATGATGCATTACCGAGTGGGCCCAGAGATACCTCTCCGTCACACGGAGTGACAAATCCCAGTCTCGATCCGTGCCAACCCAACAGACACTTTCGGAGATACCCGTAATGCACCTTTATAGTCACCCAGTTACGTTGTGACATTTGGCACACCCAAAGCACTCCTACGGTATCCGGGAGTTGCACGATCTCATGGTCCAAGGAAAAGATACTTGACATTGGAAAAGCTCTAGCAAACGAAACTACACGATCTTTTATGCTATGCTTAAATTGGGTCTTGTCCATCACATCATTCTCCTAATGATGTGATCCCGTTATCAATGACATCCTATGTCCATAGTCAGGAAACCATGACTATCTGTTGATCAACGAGCTAGTCAACTAGAGGCTTACTAGGGACAGGTTGTGGTCTATGTATTCACACATGTATTACCATTTCCGGACAATACAATTATAGCATGAATAATAGACTATTATCATGAACACAGAAATATAATAATAACCATTTATTATTGCCTCTAGGGCATATTTCCAACAGTCTCCCACTTGCACTAGAGTAATAATCTAGTTACATTGTGATGAATCGAACACCCATTGCGTCCTGGTGTTGATCATGTTTTGCCCTAGGGAGAGGTTTAGTCAACGGATCTGCTACATTCAGGTCCGTATGTACTTTACAAATATCTATGTCTCCATTTTGAACACTTTCACGAATGGAGTTGAAGCGACGCTTGATATGCCTGGTCTTCCTGTGAAACCTGGGCTCCTTCGCAAGGGATATAGCTCCAGTGTTGTCACAGAAGAGAGTCATCGGGCCCGACGCATTGAGAATCACCCCTAGGTCGGTAATGAACTCCTTCATCCAGACTGCTTCCTGTGCTGCCTCCGAGGCTGCCATGTATTCCGCTTCACATGTAGATCCCGCCACGACGCTTTGCTTGCAACTGCACTAGCTCACTGCTCCTCTATTCAAAATATACACGTATCCGGTCTGTGACTTTGAGTCATCCGGATCTGTGTCGAAACTAGCGTCGACGTAACCCTTTACGACGAGCTCTTCGTCACCTCCATAAACGAGAAACATATCCTTAGTCCTCTTCAGGTACTTCAGGATATTCTTGACCGCTGTCCAGTGTTCCTTGCCGGGATTACTTTGGTACCTTCCTACCAAACTTACGGCAAGGTTTACATCAGGTCTGGTACACAGCATGGCATACATAATAGACCCTATGGCCGAGGCATAGGGGATGACACTCATCTGTTCTATATCTTCTGCCGTGGTCGGGCATTGAGCCGTGCTCAATTGCACACCTTGCAATACAGGCAAGAACCCCTTCTTGGACTGATCCATACTGAACTTCTTCAATATCTTGTCAAGGTATGTACTCTGTGAAAGACCAATGAGGCGTCTTGATCTATCTCTATAGATCTTGATGCCTAATATATAAGCAGCTTCTCCAAGGTCCTTCATTGAAATATTCAAATAGGCCTTTATACTTTCCAAGAATTCTATATCATTTCCCATCAATAATATGTCATCCACATATAATATGAGAAATGCTACAGAGCTCCCACTCACTTTCTTGTAAACACAGGCTTCTCCATAAGTCTGTGTAAACCCAAACGCTTTGATCATCTCATCAAAGCGAATGTTCCAACTCCGAGATGCTTGCACCAGCCCATAGATTGAGCGCTAGAGCTTGCACACTTTGTTAGCATTCTTAGGATCGACAAAACCTTCCGGCTGCATCATATACAACTCTTCCTTAAGGAAGCCATTAAGGAATGCCGTTTTGACGTCCATCTGCCATATCTCATAATCATAGTATGCGGCAATTGCTAACATGATTCGGACGGACTTCAGCTTCGCTACGGGTGAGAAAGTCTCATCGTAGTCAACCCCTTGAACTTGTCGATAACCCTTAGTGACAAGTCGAGCTTTGTAGATGGTCACATTACCATCCGCGTCCGTCTTCTTCTTAAAGATCCATTTGTTTTCTATGGCTCGCCGCTCATCGGGCAAGTCAGTCAAAGTCCATACTTTGTTTTCATACATGGATTCTATCTCGGATTTCATGGCTTCTAGCCATTTGTCGGAATCCGGGCCTGCCATCGCTTCTTCATAGTTCGAAGGTTCACCGTTGTCTAACAACATGATTTCCAGGACAGGGTTGCCGTACCACTCTGGTGCGGAACGTGTCCTTGTGGACCTACGAAGTTCAGCAACTTGATCTGAAGCTTCATGATCATCATCATTAACTTCCTCCCCAGTCGGTGTAGGCACCACAGGAACATTTTCCCGCGCTGCGCTAATTTCCGGTTCGGAAGGGGTGACTATCACCTCATCAAGTTCCACTTTCCTCCCACTCAATTCTTTCGAGAGAAACTCCTTCTCTAGAAAGGACCCGTTCTTTGCAACGAAGATCTTGCCTTCGGATCTGAGGTAGAAGGTATACCCAATAGTTTCCTTAGGGTATCCTATGAAGACGCATTTTTCCGATTTGGGTTCGAGCTTTTCAGGTTGAAGTTTCTTGACATAAGCATCGCATCCCCAAACTTTTAGAAACGACAGCTTAGGTTTCTTCCCAAACCATAATTCATACGGTGTCGTCTCAACGGATTTAGTCGGTGCCCTATTTAAAGTGAACGCGGCAGTCTCTAAAGCATAACCCCAAAATGAGAGCGGTAAATCGGTAAGAGACATCATAGATCGCACCATATCCAATAGAGTGCGATTACGACGTTCGGACACACCATTTCTCTGAGGTGTTCCAGGCGGCGTGAGTTGTGAAACTATTCCACATTTCCTTAAGTGTGTACCAAATTCGTGACTTAAATATTCTCCACCACGATCTGATTGTAAGAATTTTATTTTCCTGTCACGTTGATTCTCGACTTCACTCTGAAATTCCTTGAACTTTTCAAAGGTTTCAGACTTGTGTTTCATTAGGTAGACATACCCATATCTACTTAAGTCATCAGTGAGAGTGAGAACATAACGATATCCTCCGCGAGCCTCAACACTCATTGGACCACACACATCGGTATGTATGATTTCCAATAAGTTGGTTGCTCGCTCCATTGTTCCGGAGAACGGAGTCTTGGTCATCTTACCCATGAGGCATGGTTCGCACGTGTCAAATGATTCGTAATCAAGAGACTCCAAAAGTCCATCTGCATGGAGCTTCTTCATGCGCTTGACACCAATGTGACCAAGGCGGCAGTGCCACAAGTACGTGGGACTATCGTTATCAACTTTACATCTTTTGGTATTCACACTATGAACATGTGTAACATCACGTTCGAGATTTATCAAAAATAAACCATTGACCAGCGGGGCATGACCATAAAACATATCTCTCAAATAAATAGAACAACCATTATTCTCAGATTTAAATGAGTAGCCATCTCGAATTAAATGAGATCCAGATACAATGTTCATGCTCAAAGCTGGCACTAAATAACAATTATTGAGGTTTAAAACTAATCCCGTGGGTAGATGCAGAGGTAGCGTGCCGACGGCGATCACATCGACCTTGGAACCATTCCCGACGCGCATCGTCACCTCGTCCTTTGCCAGTCTCCGTTTATTCCGTAGTTCCTGTTTTGAGTTACAAATATGAGCAACTGCACCGGTATCAAATACCCAGGAGCTACTACGAGTACTGGTAAGGTACACATCAATTACTTGTATATCACATATACCTTGGGTGTTGCCGGCCTTCTTCTTGTCCGCTAAATATTTGGGGCAGTTCCGCTTCCAGTGACCACTTCCCTTGCAGTAAAAGCACTCAGTCTCGGGCTTGGGTCCATTCTTTGACTTCTTCCCGGTAACTGGCTTACCGGGCGCGGCAACTCCCTTGCCGTCCTTCTTGAAGTTCTTCTTACCCTTGCCCTTCTTGAACTTAGTGGTTTTATTCACCATCAACACTTGATGTTCTTTTCTGATCTCTACCTCAGCTGATTTCAGCATTGAATATACCTCGGGAATGGTCTTTTCCATCCCCTGCATATTGTAGTTCATCACAAAGCTCTTGTAGCTTGGTGGAAGCGACTGGAGGATTCTGTCAATGACCGCGTCATCCGGGAGATTAACTCCCAGCTGAGACAAGCGGTTGTGCAACCCAGACATTCTGAGTATGTGCTCACTAACAGAACTGTTCTCCTCCATTTTACAGCTAAAGAACTTGTCGGAGACATCATATCTCTCGACCCGGGCATGAGCTTGAAAAACCAGTTTCAGCTCCTCGAACATCTCATATGCTCCATGTTTCTCAAAACGCTTTTGGAGACCCGGTTCTAAGCTGTAAAGCATGCCGCACTGAACGAGGGAGTAATCATCAGCACGCTGCTGCCAAGCGTTCATAACGTCTTGGTTCTCAGGGATTGGTGCTTCACCTAGCGGTGCTTGTAAGACATAATCTTTCTTGGCTGCTATGAGGATGATCCTCAGGTTCCGGACCCAGTCCGTATAGTTGCTGCCATCATCTTTCAGCTTGGTTTTCTCTAGGAACGCGTTGAAATTGAGGACAACGTGGGCCATTTGATCTACAATACATAGTGTAAAGAATTTAGACTAAGTTCATGATAATTAAGTTCATATAATCAAATTATTTAATGAACTCCCACTCAGATAGACATCCCTCTCGTCATCTAAGTGAAACATGATCCGAGTTCAACTAGGCCGTGTCCGATCATCACGTGAGACGGACCAGTCAAGATCGGTGAACATCTCCATGTTGATCGTATCTTCTATACGACTCATGCTCGCCCTTTCGGTCCTCCGTGTTCCGAGGCCATGTCTGTACATGCTAGGCTCGTCAAGTCAACCTAAGTGTATTGCGTGTGTTCCGAGGCCATGTCTGTACATGCTAGGCTCGTCAACACCCGTTGTATTCGAACGTTAGAATCTATCACACCCGATCATCACGTGGTGCTTCGAAACAACGAACCTTCGCAACGGTGCACAGTTAGGGTGAACACTTTCTTGAAATTATTATAAGGGATCATCTTACTTACTACCGTCGTTCTAAGCAAATAAGATGCAAAAACATGATAAACATCACATGCAATCATATAGTGACATGATATGGCCAATATCATCATGCTCCTTTGATCTCCATCTTCGGGGCACCATGATCATCTTCTTCACCGGCATGACACCATGATCTCCATCATTGTGTCTTCATGAAGTCGTCACGCCAATGATTACTTCTACTTGTATGGCTAACGCGTTTAGCAACAAAGTAAAGTAAATTACATGGCGTTATTCAATGACACGCAGGTCATGCAAAATAATAAAGACAACTCCTATGGCTCCTGCCGGTTGTCATACTCATCGACATGCAAGTCGTGATTCCTATTACAAGAATATGATCAATCTCATACATCACATATATCATTCATCACATCTTCTGGCCATATCATATCACATATATCACTTGCTGCAAAAACAAGTTAGACGTCCTCTAATTGTTGTTGCAAGTTTTACGTGGTTTGTAGGTTTCTAGCAAGAACGTTTTCTTACCTACGTATGACCACAACGTGATTTGCCAATTTCTATTTACCCTTCATAAGGACCCTTTTCATCGAATCCGTTCCGACTAAAGTAGGAGAGACAGACACCCGCTAGCCACCTTATGCAACTAGTGCATGTCAATCGGTGGAACCTGTCTCACGTAAGCGTACGTGTAAGGTCGGTCCGGGCCGCTTCATCCTACAATGCCGCCGAAACAAGAAACGACTAGTAGCGGCAAGAAGAATTGGCAACATCAACGCCCACAACTTCTTTGTGTTCTACTCGTGCATAGTAACTACGCATAGGCCTGGCTCTGATACCACTGTTGGGAATCGTAGCATAATTTTAAAATTTTCCTACGCTCACCAAGATGCATCTATGGAGTCTACTAGCAACGAGGGGAAGGGAGTGCATCTACATACCATTGTAGATCGCGAGCGGAAGCATTCCAATGAACGTGGATGACGGAGTCGTACTCGCCGTGATCCAAATCACCGATGACCGAGTGCCGAACGGACGGCACCTCCGCGTTCAACACACGTACGGTGCAGCGACGTCTCCTCCTTCTTGATCCAGCAAGGGGGAAGGAGAGGTTGATGGAGATCCAACAGCACGACGGCGTGGTGGTGGATGTAGCGGGTCTCCGGCAGGGCTTCGCCGAGCTTCTGCGAGAGAGAGAGAGGTGTTGCAGGGGAGGAGGGAGGCGCCCAAGGCCTAGATGTTGCTGCCCTCCCTTCCCCCCACTATATATAGGGCCAAGGGAGAGGGGGGGCGCAGCCTTGCCCCTTCCTTCAAGGAAGGGTGCGGCCAGGGGGGAGTCCTTCCCCCCCAAGGCACCTCGGAGGTGCCTTCCCCCTTTAGGACTCTCCCTTCTTTCTTATCTCTTGCGCATGGGCCTCTTGGGGCTGGTGCCCCCCTTGGTGGACCCCCGGACCCCTTTCGGCACTCCCGGTACAATACCGATAAAGCGCGAAACTTTTCCGGCGACCAAAATAAGACTTCCCATATATAAATCTTTACCTCCGGACCATTCCGGAACCTCTCGCGACGTCCGGGATCTCATCCGGGACTCCGAACAACTTTCGGGTTTCCGCATACATATATCTCTACAACCCTAGCGTCACCGGACCTTAAGTGTGTAGACCCTACGGGTTCGGGAGACATGCAGACATGACCGAGACGCCTCTCCGGTCAATAACCAACAGCGGGATCTGGATACCCATGTTGGCTCCCACATGTTCCACGATGATATCATCGGATGAACCACGGTGTCGAGGATTCAATCAATCCGTATGCAATTCCCTTTGTCAATCGGTATGTTACTTGCCCGAGATTCGATCGTCGGTATCCCAATACCTTGTTCAATCTCGTTACCGGCAAGTCTCTTTACTCGTACCGCAATACATGATCCCGTGACTAACGCCTTAGTCATATTGAGCTCATTATGATGATGCATTACCGAGTGGGCCCAGAGATACCTCTCCGTCACACGGAGTGACAAATCCCAGTCTCGATCCGTGCCAACCCAACAGACACTTTCGGAGATACCCGTAATGCACCTTTATAGTCACCCAGTTACGTTGTGACATTTGGCACACCCAAAGCACTCCTACGGTATCCGGGAGTTGCACGATCTCATGGTCCAAGGAAAAGATACTTGACATCGGAAAAGCTCTAGCAAACGAAACTACACGATCTTTTATGCTATGCTTAAATTGGGTCTTGTCCATCACATCATTCTCCTAATGATGTGATCCCGTTATCAATGACATCCTATGTCCATAGTCAGGAAACCATGACTATCTGTTGATCAACGAGCTAGTCAACTAGAGGCTTACTAGGGACAGGTTGTGGTCTATGTATTCACACATGTATTACCATTTCCGGACAATACAATTATAGCATGAATAATAGACTATTATCATGAACACAGAAATATAATAATAACCATTTATTATTGCCTCTAGGGCATATTTCCAACATTGAGCCATAAGCCGAAGTGTGGGGTGATGCGGAGGAAGGCTTCACACACGACGATGAACGACGAGATGTGAAGGATGGAATCCGGAGCCAGATCATGGAAATCGAGCACGTAGTAGAACATAAGCCCTCTAACAAAGGGATCAAGGCTAAAGCCTAGCCCTCGGGGGAAGTGGGAAATAAATACAACACTCTCGTTGGGTTCAGGAGTGGGGATGACCTGCCCTTGGGCAGGCAGCCTGTGCGCGATTTCGGCGGTCAGATACATGGCTTCCCTCAGCTTCTTGATGTCCTCCTCTGTTATAGAGGAGGCCATCCACCGGCCTTGAAGGTTGGATCCAGACATGATTGAAGGTCCGAAGTGCTTAAGCACGGGCCTTGGATGTTGGAATTCAAGGTGGGGGGGGAGGGAAGGATCGAGCGCGAGAAGAAAAGGACGGGCCTTGGCCTCTTTATAAAGAGGGTGAATATCAAGTGCCCCCACGCGTGACCGTTCGGAACTAGCCTAAAATCGAGGAGTCATACCAAACAGGCACGATTGGGTTACCCACGACCGTATTGATGAGAATCCCATGAAGAGAGGGACACGATCTCTGCTTCGACAGGACGTGCCAACAAAATCGCCTCGCAACTCGTGCAGTGGCAGGCTCGGAAAAACGGTTCGTCATGACCAAACCATGGCAGAACGTCGCATTATGAAAAGCTGTCAGCAGATTAGATTTGTGGAAATATTATTCTCTCTACGGTGGTATGTGGAATTTATTTTGCAGAGCCGGACACTTTCCTTGTGTTCAACATCTTCTATGGAGTATTCGGAGGAAGAACCCACCTTGCAATGCCGAAGACAGTCTGCGCGCCGGACTCATCGTCATTGAAGCCTGGTTCAGGGGCTACTGAGGGAGTCCTGGATTAGGGGGTCCTCGGACAGCCGGACTATATCCTGTGGCCGGACTGTTGGACTATGAAGATACAAGATTGAAGACATCGTCCCGTGTCCGGATGGGACTCTCCTTCGCGTGGAAGGCAAGCTTGGCGATACGGATATGTAGATCTCCTCCCTTGTAACCGACCCTGTGTAACCCTAGCCCCCTCCGGTGTCTATATAAACCGGAGGGTTTAGTCCGTAGGACAACAACAATCATACCATAGACTAGCTTCTAGGGTTTAGCCTCTACGATCTCGTGGTAGATCAACTCTTGTAATACTCATATCATCAAGATCAATCAAGCAGGAAGTAGGGTATTACCTCCATCGAGAGGGCCCGAACCTGGGTAAACATTGTGTCCCCCGCCTCCTGTTACCATCCGCCTTAGATGCACAGTTCGGAACCCCCTACCCGAGCTCCGCCGGTTTTGACACCGAAAACGAACTCTTTGTCACCTCAATAACCAAGAAACATTTCCTTATTCCACTAAGGATATTTTTGACCGATGTCCAGTGATCCACTCCTGGATCACTATTGTACCCTCTTGCCAAACTTATGGTGAGGTACACAATAGGTCTGGTACACAGCATAGCATACTTTATAGAACCTATGACTGAGGCATAGGGAATGACTTTTCATTCTCTCTCTATTTTCTGCCGTGGTCGGGTTTTGAGTCTTTACTCAACTTTACACCTTGCAACATAGGCAAGACTCCTTCTTTGACTGTTCCATTTTGAACTACTTCAATATCTTGTCAAGGTATGTACTCATTGAAAATATATCAAGCGTCTTGATCTATCTCTATAGATCTTGATGCTCAATATGTATGTAGCTTCACCGAGGTCTTCCTTTGAAAAACTCATTTCAAACACTCTGTTATGCTTTCCAGAAAATTCAACATTATTTCCGATCAACAATATGTCATTCACATATACTTATCAGAAATGTTGTAGTGCTCTCACTCACTTTCTTGTAAATACAGGCTTCACCGCAAGTCTGTATAAAACCATATGCTTTGATCACTTTATCAAAGCATATATTCCAACTCCGAGATGCTTGCACCAGTCCATAGATGGATCGTTGGAGCTTGCTCACTTTGTTAGCACCTTTAGGATCGACAAAACCTTCTGGTTACATCATATACAACTCTTCTTTAAGAAATCCATTAAAGAAAGCAGTTTTAACATCCATTTGCTAGATTTCATAAAATGCGGCAACTGCTAACATGATTCGGACAGACGTTTAAGCATCGATACGAGTGAGAAAATCTCATCGTAGTCAACACCTTGAACTTGTCGAAAACATTTTGCGACAATTTGAGCTTTCTAGATAGTAACACTACTATCAGCGTCTGTCTTCCTCTTGAAGATCCATTTATTCTCAATGACTCACCGATCATCGGGCAAGACAATCAAAGTCCATACTTTGTTCTCATACATGGATCCCATCTCAGATTTCATGGCCTCAAGCCATTTTGCGGAATCTGGGCTCATCATCGCTTCCTCATAGTTCGTAGGTTCGTCATGGTCAAGTAACATGACTTCCAGAATAGGATTACCATACCACTCTGGTGCAGATCTCACTTTGGTTGACCTACGAGGTTCAGTAGTAACTTGATCAGAAGTTTCATGATCATCATCATTAGCTTCCTCACTTACTGGTGTAGGAATCACTGAAACTGATTTCAGTGATGAACTACTTTCCAACAAGGGAGCAGGTACAGTTACCTCATCAAGTTCTACTTTCCTCCCACTCACTTCTTTCGAGAGAAACTCCTTCTCTAGAAAGGATCCATTCTTAGCAACGAATAACTTGCCTTCGGATCTGTGATAGAAGGTGTACCCAACAGTTTCTTTTGGGTATCCTATGAAGACACATTTCTCCGATTTGGGTTCGAGCTTATCAGGTGAAACTTTTTCACATAAGCATCACAGCCCCAAACTTTAAGAAACGACAGCTTAGGTTTCTTGCTAAACCACAGTTCATATGGTGTCGTCTCAACGGATTTAGATGGTGCCCTATTTAACGTGAATGCAGCTGTCTCTAATGCATATCCCCAAAACAATAGTGGTAAATCGGTAAGAGACATCATAGATCGCACCATATCTAATAAAGTACGGTTATGACGTTCGGACACACCATTATGCCGTGGTGTTCCAGATGGCATGAGTTGTGAAACTATTCCACATTGTTTTAAATGAAGACCAAACTCGTAACTCAAATATTCTCCTCCACGATCAGATCGTAGACACTTTATTTTCTTCTTACGATGATTTTCCACTTCACTCTGAAATTATTTGAACTTTTCAAATGTTTCAGATTTATGTTTCATCAAGTAGATATACCCATATCTGCTCAAATCATCTGTGAAGATTAGAAAATAACGATACCCGCCGCGAGCCTCAGCACTCATCGGATCACATACATCAGTATGTATTATTTCCAATAAGTCAGTTGCTCGCTCCATTGTTCCGGAGAACAGAGTCTTAGTCATCTTGCCCATGAGGCATGGTTCGCAAGCATCAAGTGATTCGTAATCAAGTGATTCCAAAAGCCCATCAGCATGGAGTTTCTTCATGCACTTTACACCAATATGACCTAAACGGCAGTGCCACAAATAAGTTGCACTAACATTATTAACTTTGCATCTTTTGGCTTCAATATTATCAATATGTGTATCACTACGATCGAGATCCAACAAACCATTTTCATTGGGTGTATGACCATAGAAGGTTTTATTCATGTAAACAGAACAACAATTATTCTCTAACTTAAATGAATAACCGTATTGCAATAAACATGATCAAATCATATTCATGCTCAACGCAAACACCAAATAACACTTATTTAGGTTCAACACTAATCCCGAAAGTATAGGGAGTGTGCAATGATGATCATATCAATCTTGGAACTACTTCCAACACACATCGTCACTTCACCCTTAATTAGTTTCTGTTCATTCTGCAACTCCCGTTTCGAGTTACTACTCTTAGCAACTGAACCAGTATCAAATGCCGAGGGGTTGCTATAAACACTAGTAAACTACACATCAATAACATGTATATCCAATATACCTTTGTTCACTATGCCATCCTTCTTATCCGCCAAGTATCTAGGGCAGTTCCACTTTCAGTGACCATTTCCTTTGCAGTAGAAGCACTAAGTTTCAGGCTTGGGTCTAGCTTTGGGCTTCTTCACGGGAGTGACAACTTGCTTGTCATTCTTATTGAAGTTCCCTTTCTATCCCTTTTCCCTTTTCTTGAAACTAGTGGTCTTGTCAACCATCAACACTTGATGCTCTTTCTTGATTTCTACCTTCGCTGATTTCAGCATTGCGAGGAGCTCGGGAATTACTTTCGTCATCCCTTGCATATTATAGTTCATCACGAAGTTCTAGTAACTTGGTGATAGTGACTAGAGAATTTTGTCAATTACTATCTTATCTGGAAGATTAACTCCCACTTGATTCAAGCAATTGTAGTACCCAGACATTCGGAGCACATGCTCACTGGTTGAGCTATTCTCCTCCATCTTGTAGGCAAAGTACTGTCAGAGGTCTCATACCTCTCGACATGGGCATAAGTATGAAATACCAATTTTAAATCTTGGAACATCTTATATGCTCCGTAGCGTCCAAAACATTTTTGAAATCCCGGTTCTAAGCCGTAAAGCATGGTGCACTAAACTATTAAGTAGTCATCATACCGAGCTTTGTCAAACATTCATAACGTCTGTATTTGCTCCTGCAATAGTTATGTCACCTAGCGGTGCATCAAGAACATAATTCTTTTGTGCAGCAATGAGGGTAATCCTCAGATCATGGATCCAATCCGCATCATTGCTACTATTATCTTTCAACATAGTTTTCTCTAGGAACATATCATAAATATAACGGGGAAGCTATACGCGAGCAATGGATCTACAACATAGATATGCAAAATACTATCAGGTACTAAGTTCATGATAAATTAAAGTTTAATTAATCAAATTACTTAAGAACTCCCACTTAGATAGACATCCCTCTAATCATCTAAGTGATCACGTGATCCATATCAATTAAACCATGTCCGATCATCACGTGAGATGGAGTAGTTTTCAATGGTGAACATCACTATGTTGATCATATCTACTATATGATTCACGCTCGACCTTTCGGTCTCAGTGTTCGAGGCCATATCTGCATATGCTAGGCTCGTCAAGTTTAACCCGAGTATTCTGCGTGTGCAAAACTGGCTTGCACCCGTTGTATGTGAACGTAGAGCTTATCACACCCGATCATCACGTAGTGTCTCGGCACGACGAACTTTCGCAACGGTGCATACTCAGGGAGAACACTTGTACCTTGAAATTTAGTGAGAGATCATCTTATAATGCTACCGCCGTACCAAGCAAAATAAGATGCATAAAGGATAAACATCACATGCAATCAATATAAGTGATATGATATGGCCATCATCATCTTGTGCCTTTGATCTCCATCTCCAAAGCACTGTCATGATCACCATCAAAGCATCGTTGTCGTCTCGCCAACTATTTCTGCTACGACTATCGCTACCGCTTAGTGATAAAGTGAACCAATTACATGGCGATTGCATTTCATACAATAAAGCGACAACCATATGGCTCCTGCCAGTTGCCGATAACTGTGTTACAAAAGATGATCATCTCATACAATAAAATTTAGCATCATTTCTTGACCATATCACATCACAACATGCCCTGCAAAAACAAGTTAGACGTCCTCTACTTTGTTGTTGCAAGTTTTACGTGGCTGCTACGGGCTGAGCAAGAACCGATCTTACCTACGCATCAAAAACCACAACGCGGTATAGTGATTGCTTTTTGATCTTCTAAAAGAACCATGTTCATTGAATCCGGTTCAACTAAAGTTGGAGAAACTGACACCCACCAGCCACCTGTGTGCTCAGCACGTCGGTAGAACCAGTCTCGCGTAAGCGTATGCGTAATGTCGGTCTGGGCGCTTCATCCAACAATACCGCCGAATCAAGAATCAACTAGTGACGACAAGCAATATGTATATACCCACGCCCACAAATCCATTGTGTTCTACTCGTGCATATAACATCTACGCATTAACCTGGCTCGGATCCCACTGTTGGGAAACGTAGTAATTTCAAAAAAATTCCTACGCACACGCAAGATCATCGTGATGCATAGCAACGAGAGGGAAGAGTGTTGTCCATGTACCCTCGTAGACCGAAAGCGGAAGCGTTATGACAATGCGGTTGATGTAGTCGTACGTCTTCACGATCGACCGATCCTAGTACCGAACGTACGGCACCTCCGCGATCTGCACACGTTCAGCTCGGTGACGTCCCACGAACTCACGATCCAGTAGAGCTTTGAGGGAGAGTTTCGTCAGCACGACGGCGTGATGACGGTGATGATGAAGCTACCGGAACAGGGCTTCGCTAAGCACCGCTACGATATGACCGAGGTGGATTATGGTGGAGGGGGGCACCGCACACGGCTAAAAGATCAATGATCAACTTGTGTGTCTATGGGGTGCCCCCCTTCCCCGTATATAAAGGACTGGAGGAGGGGGAGGGCCGGCCCTCTACTATGGCGCGCCTTGGGGAGTCCTACTCCCACCGGGAGTAGGATTCTCCCCTTTCCAAGTAGTAGGAGTAGGAGAGAAGGAAGGGAAAGAGAGAAGAGAAGGAAGGAGGGGGCGCCGCCCCTCCCCCTAGTCCAATTCGGACTAGGACTTGGGGGGGGGGCTGCCCTAGGCAGCCCCTCTCTCTCTCCCCTAAAGCCCAATAAGGCCCATATACTCCCCGGTGAATTCCCGTAACTCTTCGGTACTCCGATAAATACCCGAACCACTCAGAACCTTTTCGATGTCCGAATATAGCCTTCCAATATATCGATCTTTACGTCTCGAACATTTCGAGACTCCTCTCCATGTCCCCGATCTCATCCGGGACTCCGAACTACCTTTGGTACATCAAAACACATAAACTCATAATACCGATCGTCACCGAACGTTAAGCGTGCGGACCCTACGGGTTCGAGAACTATGTAGACATGACCGAGACACCTCTCCGGTCAATAACCAATAGCGGAACCTGCATGCTCATATTGGTTCCTACATATTCTACGAAGATCTTTATCGGTCAAACCGCATAACAACATACGTTGTTCCCTTTGTCATCGGTATGTTACTTGCCCGAGATTCGATCGTCGGTATCTCAATACCTAGTTCAATCTCGTTACCGGCAAGTCTCTTTACTCGTTCCATAATGCATCATCCCGCAACTAACTCTTTAGTTACATTGCTTGCAAGGCTTATAGTGATGTGCATTACCGAGAGGGCCCAGAGATACCTCTCCGACAATCGGAGTGACAAATCCTAATCTCGATCTATGTCAACTCAACAAACACCATCGGAGACACCTGTAGAGCACCTTTATAATCACCCAGTTACGTTGTGACGTTTGGTAACACACAAAGTGTTCCTCCGGTATTCGGGAGTTGCATAATCTCATAGTCATAGGAACATGCATAAGTCATGAAGAAAGCAATAGCAACAAACTAAACGATCATCGTGCTAAGCTAATGGATGGGTCAAGTCATTAACATCATTCTCTAATGATGTGATCCCGTTAATCAAATGAAAACTCATGTCTATGGTTAGGAAACATAACCATCACTGATTCAACGAGCTAGTCAAGTAGAGGCATACTAGTGACACTCTGTTTGTCTATGTATTCACACATGTACTAAGTTTCCGGTTAATACAATTCTAGCATGAATAATAAACATTTATCATGATATAAGGAAATATAAATAACAACTTTATTATTGCCTCTAGGGCATATTTCCTTCAAGATTGATAGGACAAGCTCTGGGCAGGATCTATTGGTCCATCAAGGGGTCTGTTGCAAGGAACTAGGCAAAAAAATATTTTATGTTTACCTTTTGACAACCGCCTAGATGGAGAAGGGTGGTAGGATGGTCTGTGGTGGTTTGAGGAGTTGCTTCTGATTAGAGAGATTCGACTCGACGAGTATGAGTTTAAGTTGATTTCAATGTTGGTTCATATATTTGGGATCCCTCCTGGGTCGATGAACACGAGTATGGAATTCATAAGGATGGTTTTCCATCATGTAATAGATGTTCCATACTACTACAGATCCGGACAGCACGACCGGCCACATTGCATCATCACGGACGCGCTTCTAGCCGGTCAGTGCCTCGGGATCAATGATGACATAGTTATAACTATCATCATAGACCACCTAACCATCATTAGGCTGGTCAGTGGTGTTTATTCTTTGTAGAAGCAAGAGGTTGCACTGCTAACAGTCTAGTATTCCTGCTATCAGTCCAGACCAGCTTCATAGACATACAAATCACAACATCACATACACATATTTCCATTAATCCATTTCATATGCGCATATACAAATTCTCTTGCATTGCATTTCATGAGTTACACATTGAAACAATCTTATGCTTTGCATAAGGTAGTCCCACAAACAAACAATTTTATATCATATATAATCATCGCGTTGGTACATTTTAACTTACAAGATCGTGTATCCTTTGTTTATATCCTTGTTGTCGGTGTTGCGCCGTTGGTTCCACTCTTCTCCTCGTCCCTAGATCTCCCATGTTCTATGGGTAGTGAATGTTCAAGTATTTTTGAAAATTTAAGGAAACTTGTGTGTGTGTGCGCGCGCGCGCACGCATAGTAATTAATTAAAGAGAGCTAGTAAGTAATAACTACACCATTGTCTTGGTGACATCAACATGAAACAATTTTGAATCATTAGCTGGCGCGATTGTACCAATTAATGACATGAAGACTGATTCATTATACAATCCGACAGAAATCAAGAAACGTCACCGGCGTGACATTTCTGTCGCACTATGCAAAATACTCTTCCAAAAAATTGCTTTCTACAGTACACAAAAATGACACAATGGTAATGAGGTCAATCATGTTTCCCTGTTTGCAAAAAAAGTATGACTCAGGTAAGCATAAAGGAACACCCACCCAACTATCTATGCAAAATTCTTCCAAAAACCAAGTGGTGGGCCAAAACAGAGCAGACCATGGTTGATTTCGTACATGTTCCTCATTGGACAATACGAATAATTTGATCCTTTTTTGGACAAAGAAAATATATTAATATCGTGAAGATATCAATTACACCTGGCCTCTGCATCAACAAGATGTCCAAAGACAACTAGGATGCACACAACCAAGAAAAAAATTAAAAAAGAGAGAAATAGAAAACAAAGACCCCGTCACGGTGCTGAAGCACTCGCAACAGCAACACTCTAACCACCACCAAAGACAACATCTGGACCGCCAAAGAGATTCTGCAAAAACGACGCCTCCAAGAAGGAAACAAAGCACAAGCGTTGTCATCGCCAGATCGAAGATCTTGAGTTTTCACCCTGAAGAAAGTCGGAGTTCCAAAACAATGCCTTCAGCAAGGCCATTGTCAAGCACAACCAATGAAGGCCAGACCTTGGGTTTTCACCCTCGAATTCGTGACTCGGTACTCAAGGAGCATCACCAAAAATGAAGTCCACCTGTGTTGTTACCCACTCTTTCCAAGGCCGCTGCTGCAAGTGACCAAAACCCGACACACAGGAAAAATCCATGCCACCATTCTTCATCGCCACCAAGACACCTCCCCACCATGACAAACCTTCAATAGAAGTCACCATGACTTTCTCAACCTCTGTCACTGCCATGAAAATCTATATTTAGACATGTCCCATTGCTTCGTCAAGAAAGCGAAGTTTCGCACCACTCCCTTTGAAGCCTCACTGACCGACTATAAGGGAACGCACGACCGGATTGGTTCCAATCTAGATATCCAGTGGTGATGCACCAATCAACGGAATCACTAAGAGGAAGACCGGAACTCGTCGGCGGCTTACTCGAGGAGGCCTGCATGAAGCCAACCACACACTTGTTGCTAGCCACTGATTGTGTGAAGAGGACTTCACGTTGGTGTCCACCGTAACCCACGAAATGAAGGTCCGCCGGTGCCGCCACACAGTTCCAGCTCCAACCCTGAAGTAGCCGCCACCAGGGAAGTCGTCGGCTAGGCAAGCCAGATCCAGCTCCCTAGGCAGCACATCCCTGACCAGGCTGAATTTCACGCCCGTGCAGCCGCCTACTGAGCCTGCCTCACGCGTTGGCAAAGACACGGGCAACCTACAGCCAATTTGGGGCATGGCTGCACCATAGTGCGACAAAAATAACAGTATATGTTACAAAAGTGTATCCACTTCATATGGGATTTGAACATATTTAAGTACGACATTTGGATAAAAAAAAACTTCAGTTACCTCGAAGCAATGCCCCATGACGTTGGAAAATAATTGTGCGGAAGTAATTAATTTATTTCCATAAAATCTACAATAATTTGTTTCGAAAAAATCTGTAATTTATGAGTGATTACAGGAAGCAATCAAACTGTGAAATCTCACGTACGGTGATAATGTGTTTGGTTGGGGGGATTAGAGATGGGGAATGGGAGTTGAGGGATGAGGAGATTAAAAGTCCATTGTTTGATTAGAGGAAATGGGAGTTGAGGAAAGCCAATTCCCATCAATTTCTTTCCAGGAGTATCCTGTTAATTCATGAGCAGAGTTTTATCCCACGCCAATTCCCATCTTGTACTAAACAAGGGAATGGGAGTAAAAATCTATTTCCTATGCCTAATCCCTCCATAAACACCTTTATGTAAACTCCCATTCCCCTGCCCAGTGTTTACCAAGCTGGATGTGATTGCTTCCTAGGAGTAATCAGGTAACTTCCACTGGGCTGCATACAACCATGCCTCATCCGAGTTTTTAAAAAAAGGAAAAGAAAAAAAAACTGCTTGCATCCAACGGCCTCCAGAAGCTAGTTTTTCTTTTCAACTTCGTTGATACTTTTTTGAAGGGAAACTTCCTCGATGCTACTGTTAATACTAGACCATGATAGCGCGCGTTGCCGCGCCCGTCCATTCCTAAAAGTATATATAATAAATGAAGTTTCAGAATACTTGATCGTTGAATTGGAAGGTTGCTATGCTTATCAGCGCCACAATTGTATATCTCAATTTTGTCTTCATAATTGCACATTAAAAGGGCAAAAGAGGAGGCACTACTTATCAGCTACCATATTTTCTCTTTTCACAAAAAATGCACCATATTTTCTCTTTTTTTTTGCGGCAAAGCATATTTTCTCGACATGAACAAGGGCCCCAAAAAAATGTATGTATGTCTAAGCATGCATTATAAGCCATGAACAATATCAAATAGGTGTTATAGGAGAGGAGAAATCAATATCTCAACCTTGCGTTCCAACCGGCAAACCAAAAAAAGAGAACATTATCACCTCGAGCTTGTGCTCTTACATTCACATTGTGTGCATATGCACGTAGGCAAGCAAATCACAAAATAAAGTGATAATTTAATCAAAGTCGATCAGTTTGCCAGACAAAAATAGACTATAGTGTAAGTGTTTTTTTTTACATCTTTCAGCGACATCACATCAAGATACATGCAGTTTCCAGCCATTGAGAGAAATAATCAAGACTTATGGATTTGTCAAGAAGAAAGCGATAGAAGTAGAGATATCAGTTAGGAAAGGAGATGGGGGTAGTGCAAGTTCCGCGGAAGGCTACTGGATCTAGCCCCGTGACTGCAGCGTAGATCTCTGGTAAGCGTCACAAAACCGACATATATTCATGCTTAAACAAACATGCTTGGTAAAAGTAAGTGTTGAAAAGACATAGAATAAAATTACCCCATGACAGCATTCCGCCTTTTCGTCTGTGATTCTACGTTGCCTCTCAGACAAAGACAGTCACGCTGAGCCATCAGACAATAACGGCCACAGTACTCTTGATTTTTAATCACCACTCCAAGCTGTGGAATCTCTCAAATCAATGTTCTCAGAAAAACTCTTTCAGAATCTGCAGAAGAGAGGTATCTCATTATTTACTTGTATTATCATTTTTGGAACATGTATCTCCTTTCTAGGAAGAGAAGTACATTAGAATCTCGCAGCATACAGTAGTAAAAATAAATTTGGCAAGATACAATCCCTCATCCTCGCTGTAACCCCGGAACCAAAAATCATCAGAACACAATAGTTTCTAAATTCAAAAGGATAACACAAAATACACGTGGCTCACCGTGCAGAGCGCCCGGTTATTAAAATCAATAGATTTGAATCTGTACCTTACCTGATAGTAGAGCAATCTTCTTGTCCATCATTCATTGTCTAACAGAAAACGAAAAACTACTATCTGGCATGGTGATAATGCTGCGTAATTGCTACATAATTCGTCCAAGTAACACTTCCACTGATAGTCCTTCTCACTCATTCTTTACATTTGGACATTCTTCTTCAGTTACTCATGTACTTGGATTCTAATAGCTATAGATTGTCAACCTGTGCCTTAAATGGTATCATTTTTCTTTAGTTACTCATGTACTATTTCATTACTTTGATCTGACCCTGTTCCTCGTGCTCAGGATATTTTTGTTTTTGGTAGCATTTGGCCATGTGATATATTCTTTAGTTGCTAACAGAAAGATACACCGTTCTTTCCCATGGACATGAGACAGAAGTACACACTAATTCTCGCTGGAACACTAAACACCAGGGATTGCCATATTGATAGTACAAATGGTAAACATTTTCAATAGAACAATGTTGTGATGGATAGTACTTAAAAACATTGGAGAGGGTTTGAACCTGTGCTTGAAAGGGAGCTAGTGCCGTCAAGCCACGCAAGAACACTAGCGAGGAGATGTTGGCCGCTGAAGCACGCCCCTGTTTTACTTGCCTTCCCATTCTATAGGGTGCTCCTCATCGCATCTTCATCTCTTCTTATCCCAACGCAGAGAAGTGACGGAAGGAGGAAGTGGCGTGGAAGCTTCGGGGCGTACGGAGTGGATGTGTAAGTCGAGGGCCTGACCTCTCTTCTCTCTCGAGTCCTAGCCTCCTAGGCGAACCGGCGGATCGCCGGCGCATCCCGGAGGGACGAAGGCCGCCGCATCGAGAGGAGGAAGGACGGCGACGCGGAGGAACAGAGGAACGATGGGGGGTGATAGCGCTGAAACCTGGCAACCTAGGCTGGCTGTTAGCGTCTTGGTGGGAATAAGTGGGCCTTGACGGCCCGATTACTAAGAGGAAGAGGAGGTCGTTCCGCGGAGCAGCGGCCCACGAGACGGCGCGCGACGCGCGCGGGCGAGCAGGGACGCCCGAATTTGATCTGCATCGTACATTAGATGATCCGACGGCTGAGACAATGAAATCGCTGTGGAGGCTCCTAGCTAGCTACGTTATACTGTTTTACAATTTGAGAAGGGAAATGGGAGTTTAGAGCAAGGGGTTGTATTGAGATTATACATGAGATGAGTTGTTTTATTTCTAATCCTCTGTTTGGCGCATGACAGGAATTATGTGCGTGGATTTGAGGAGAAACCGTTATCCCTTGTTTGGTTCGTGGGAATTGAAGATGGACTAGACAAGGGAAGTCAGTGTAAGTTATGATGAAGGGTTAAGATTGACTCGCTCTAATAAAACGGTGGAAATTGAAGTCTCAAGTCACATGACTATTTCCTTATGAATTCTCAATCCCCCTAACCAAAAATAGATTTGAAGTCTTGTACCCCTTCAATTTTCATTTCCTAGCTCTAATTATGTGATAACAAAATTGGGGGGAATGGGATCTGTTTTTTTTTTTTCCGGGAAGAATGGGATCTGTTGGAGATGGCCTTATCGTTCAAGCACTGGTTGGTTATTAAATCTGATATTTCCCTGTTTCGAGAGTTGCAATCCGAAACGAACTAGTAGGGAATTTGTAGAACTTTTTAAGTAGAAATTGACTCGGTTACCGGCGGTGCCCACGTCCATATAGAAATCCTCTGGAATCCTAGATCGATTCATACACCCATGGCCATGAGTTGAGATATAATATGGGCGGGTAACCAAGGCCAAAGGGCAATTCAGATCGGCTGCGCGCAGGATGGAGGCCGCGCACGCAAACGGAAACTGGGCCGCCCTGCCCAGCGATCTCCTGAGCTGCGTAGGCGCGCTCCTCGCCGTGCCTGGTCGCATATGCTTCCGCGCCGTGTGCCGCGCATGGAGGGAAGCCATCCCGGAAGATCAAGCCCGCGCAATGCCGGCGCCGTGGGTGATCATACCCCGCGTCGACGGCTGCACCGACTCCTTCATCATCCTCTCCGCGCCCACCATGAACTCCTTCCGGTGGACGCCCCCGGGCGGCGCGCGCGCCCGCTGCGTCGGCTCCAACGGCAGCTGGCTCGCCATCGTCACCGTCGTGGACGTCCGGAACCTCGCCATCTCGCTGGTCAACCCGCTCACGGACGCGCGCGTTGAGCTGCCGCTCGTAACCGGCTGGCGATGGGCGTTGGATACCGAGCATGATCTCGAGTTTGAGCTGGACGTCGTCGTCCGGAAGGTGGCCTTCTCCCCGAGCCCAACCGCGCACGACTACGCCGTCGCCTACGTGTCTCACTGCAGCGAAGCCGTGTTTTGCACCAGGGCCGGCACCGACCGCTGGCTTCGGCTCCCCGAGCTTGTCGGCGGTGACCACGAGGGCATCAGGCGGGAGCTGGACGTGGCGTACCACCAAGGCAAGTTCTACTACATGGCCACAAGCGGCCAGGTGTGGGTAGTCGACATGGCCGCGCCGTCCCCCTCTCCCGTGCCGCTCGACGTGTTGGAGCCCCCCTTCAACGGCATGGTCATGTGCCGCAGTTACCACCTGGCTTTCTCCGGCGACGGCACGCTGCACGTGGTGTGGAGCCGGAGCGAGGGCGACGGATACCCGCCAAGTTTCTACCTCCGGGACATGGCGTGCGCTTCCATCCTGAAGCATCTGGCGAGGAGAAGTGGACGCCGGCGAGGAGCATCGTCGGCCGCGCGTTCCTCATCGGGGATCGCAACCAGTCCATGTTGGTCCCCGTGGACAGCAACGGCTGGCTCAGACCCAACTCCATCTACTTCACCAACATCCCGCTCTGCGACCGTTTCGCCATTGGATGCCTTGGGCGTCGAGGCTTGTGGGCCATGGACGTGGTCACCGGCCGGATCACTTGGCCGCGGGCACCGACCGGCATGGTCGGGAGGCCGTTGGAAACAGAATGGATGGCTTGGCCGCGCGCACCGCGCGAGATATTCGACAAGCAGTTGGGATCGGAATTGGACGTGGACTGGGCAAAATCCCTTTGGTTCATGCCCTGCTTGACACAACCCAGATAAAGTGTGCAGAGTGGTTTTTCTACTTGTGAAATACGGTGCATGCATTCACCGTCCGTCGTTGTTTTGAGGTTCATGCATGCTTTTTGATATTTGGCAAAGTTGTTGTGTTTCAAATTATTACATGATATTTTGTTTTGTTTTTCCTTTGTTTCAAAGTGTATTGTAATGTTTCATTGTATGCAAGCAAATCCAGTCTGAAAGTGCACTCTTATTTGTTGATACACAACGTAACATCGTATAATTTGAAATGAGAAAATAACGATGAAATATTATGTAACACCAGGAAACAAGACAAAATTATATCACAAACCAAAAACGTGGCAAGAATCTCAAAGCAGTAGATAGATTTGGGGTGCGTTTGGTAGGCTGCATCATCCCCAAACAGGCCGCTGGATGCAAGAAAAATCTCTTTGGTAGTGTACATGGAGGCCTGACTCATACGTGCACGTACCTTAAAGCGGCCAAGAGCCTGGCTCGCTAGGAATAGTCGAATCGGCCATGTCCAACGAGTCAGGTTGAGTCGGGCACAAAGTGGGCACGACATACGCAGTGGTGCGGGCGAAGTCAGGGCAAGGATGGCAATTGGCATGAGAGGAAAATCGAACAGCGCGGGGGGCCCGAAATCTAGCATCACCTCTGCCGCTAGGGAAAATCTAGCCTCAGTTCTTGCTACGATCGATGGCGGTGACCCAGATATGCAAAAGCGACGGCGATGGCGCGACTTCAATCTCTGGCAGCAGGACTCCATCTCGTCCTCCTCGTCTGCGCCAGGAGTCACAACGTAGGTAGAGGTGAGTCCGGTGCAAAGGGGGCACGGCGTGCGGCGGTCCATGCCAAATCGATGCGAAGATGGCAGTAGACAAAAATTGGCTGGAGTAGTTCGCGCGAAATATAGCATCACCCCCACCACCACCACCCATTTTTTCGGTCACCTATGCCGCTAGGACAAATCCAGCCTCGGTTCTTGCTATGGTCGACGACGGTGAATCAGATCTGTGAAAGTGATGGCGATGGCGCGACTTCCATCTTTGGCAGCATGACCTGCTTCCCACCTTCGTCATCGACTCCATCTCGCCCTCACTGTTTGCACCATGGGCGGTGATCGCTCGAGAATTTAGATTATTTACAAGAAGGATTTCCATTATGTCTCAGGTATTTTTAACGCTAATTCTTCTTCTTCTTCGAGAGAGAAGAAAATCTATTTTCCATTGTTTGGCAAGAAACATCATATCTGGAAGGAAACCAAAGCGAACTACTGCAAATCAAGCAAATGGAGCAACTTCCATGTTGAGAGGTTAACCACCTGACACGGAGTGAAACACGGCCTTCCATACTAGTATGGCCGGTCGTATGAAGTACCAGGGGCTCCCCTCATCTACAGAAGACACTTCGTGAAGGATACACACGCATTGAAGAAACCGCCGCCACCACATCCCGAACAGAGAGAAGAGATCCGGAGAACCACCGGAGATTCCTTCTAGTTTTGTTCTTCCATCTTCATATTCATTTCACCTTCACTATTATAAGAGGAATTCCAAGTTGTAAGATCAGGGTGTAAAACTCTATTAATCTTATTGTGGATCTTCACGATATTATCGATATGGTTTTCATGGGTTTATTATCTGAGATGATTGGTTATTCTCTTTTGATGTGTGAGCAATTTCCCTTAAGCGTGGGAGATGTGAGTGAGTGATAAGATTCATTTGTGCCTATCCTATATGTTGTCATTCGTGTTTGTAGTGTTATGATCTGTCTAGTAAGTAAGTTGTTATTATGTGGTGAACTCTATGCGTGTTGTCCAATTTAAGGGTCCAGGCAACATGATCTCTAAGTTGCCTATTCACTACTAGGGAAAAGCCTATACACAAAATCTTACCAGCAGCGCGCTTTAAAACAAGGCGCTGCTGCTACGTAGCAGTAGCGCGCGCCAACAAAATGCGCTGCTGAAATAGATGTAGCTGTAGCGCGCCTGTAATAAGCCGCGCTACTGCTATAATTGCCACGACCCCGCCGCCAAGCTAGTTATAGCAGCATCGCATTAATACAAAGAGCGCTACTGCTCATAGTAGTAGTGCATTCTCACAATACCCGCTACTGCTAAGTTTACTACAAAATTTAGTTCCACCTCGCTCCGCAAACAGGGTTTTTACCACCTTAAATGTGTTACTTCTCAAACTATCACAACCACTTGGTCTTCATTGAACTCTATGTGTAGAATTTGTGGCCGCAATATGAGTCTTCTCCGGTTTTTAAACCAGTGAGCACTCATATTGAAAATTCAGATTGTACATAAAAAGATCATTGATGATCAATGTACTTTTGATGTATATTTTTACATGTTTATACATAGCAGTAGCGCGTTTTGGCTGAAAGGCGCTACTGCTAGGTCATTTAGCAGTAGCGCATTTCTCTATAGCGCGCAACTGCTAAGCCAATCTATCTTCCCCAACCGGCCGCCCCTCACTCTCCTCTCTCGACTCACACTCACACTCACTCGATCTCCCCCCTCAATCCCCCCGCGTTGGTCCTACCCCGCCGGCCGTCCTCGCCCTCGCCTACCCCTCCTCCCTCTGCGCCGCCGTCACCTCCTCCTCTCCTCCCTGGAGTCGGTAATCCTTCGCCGGCCGCCCTCCTCCCCGCCCCTCCTCCTCGGTCCTCCCTCCACTCCTCCGTTCGTCGCCGGTCGGACCCTCCTCGCTCCGACGTCCTCCTTCCTCCTCCCTCCTCCAATCGCCCCTCTTTCTCCCTCTTCCCTCCTCCATCCACAACCCCTCCTCCCTGCTACATTTTGATTTAGCAGGCTAGTTCATATGCAACATTTTGATTTAGTTGATATGATTTTGTTGATTTAGTAGGCTAGTTGATTTAGAATATTTTGATTTAGTTGATTTAGTAGGCTAGTTGATTTAGTTGATTTAGTAGGCTAGTTGATTTAGAACATTTTGATTTAGTTGATTTAGTAGGCTAGTTGATATGCAACATTTAGAGAGAGAGAGAGAGAGATATGATAGTTGATATGATTAACTGATTAGTAAAAATTTAGACATAGTGGATAGTTTTTAGTTGATATAAGCCTCTGGTCATATATACCACTTTGATATAGGATAGTTTCTAGGGTTTAGAATAGTCGATGCTAGTTTGCTATGTTGGTTTGCATGATGAGCTTGATGATCATCCCATGCTAAATTATTTTTTATGCTATATTGAAGTTGGTGTACCACTGTTTTTTGATTGGGTTAATTCCAGCATCTCGAGATCCTATTGTTAGTATCGTATTATGTTATTGTTTTCCTTTCCTGTGAAGTGGCTCGTTCATCTTTTCTCATATTTCTTTAGGAAAATGGCGTGACCACCACCACCACCATGTCGACTGTGCAAGTCAAGTTGCGCCAGCAGCCTTGCAACTGGCAAGCTGTTCGGCATCTACTTCCAGCCGAGTTTTCGTCATGCGATGGTAAGAAATTATATGAAATGTAACAACTATTTTGTTTTTAGTGTTGGCATTACTGCATTGTGTCATTTTGCTTTTTCACACAGATCGTCCGATGCAATGTGAGGTTGAAATTCAACAAGCTGACAGGAGACACTTTGACCTTTGAGGCTCCTGGGGGGCCCTACACTATGGAGGTCGAGAAAGGACGCAATATGTCGCAGATTGGAGGAGATGGATGGGCCCGTTTTCTCGCCCGCATGCGTGTTACTGGTGGTGAGTTGATCAACTTCTCCTTCAGAGCAGAAAGACCCAAACTGGCTGTCATTTATATCAACAAGGTGGAATATGGTGAAGATGATGAAGATGACAAGGACCCACTCGATGAAGATGATGAGGACCCACTTCATGAAGCCATCGTAGCTCAAAGAATGAGGCTGAGCGAGGAGGAGGTGTGCAACCTATGGGACATAATTCCGCCACGTGATGACTTTGTCGGGGTGCCATTCGTGACCCGCCTGGCAAGTACCATGGTCGATCGACATGATATGGTATGTTATACTAACTGTAGTAATTTGATATGCTTAGTGAATCTGATGATATATGCTTTATTGTTATACTTACAAATGCAAATTATCCGATGATATGCCACTAGTGCAGAACCGGGCTTTAGCACCGGTTCGTAACGGCCTTTAGTGCCGGTTCGGCAACCGGCACTAAAGAGTGGGGACTAAAGGCCCCCCCTTTAGTACCGGTTCGTCACGAACCGGCGCTAAAGTGCCACCACGTGGCACGAGCCAGGCCCGGGTGCGTGTAGGGCTTTAGTACCGGTTGGTAACACCAACCGGTACTAAATGTTTGGGTGTTTTTTTTAATTTTTTCTTTAATTTTGTGTTTTCAATTTAATTTAGTGATTGTTTTACATTATACTATTTAATTTAGTGATTGTTTTACATTATAAATGAGTTGTTAAATCATTAGGTGAAAGTACCGCAGATTAGTTTTGACTGGATGCATGTCGATACTAGCTATATATAGCTAAGTGATCAAGTATATGCCATATCCATATTATACTTGATCACCTAGGTGATCAAGTATAATATGGATATGGCATATACTTGATCACTTAGCTAGGATCCATCCAGCTGAAACTAATCTGCGGTTTCTTTCATTAAATGATATAATAACTCATCATCATCATCATCATCATCATCAACATTAATATAAAAACTCTTGCGTCATATCATCAACATCAGTATACTAGCTAGCTAGCTAAAAATCATCATAGTCGTCATTATCACTATTTAATCATCATAGTCATTACCGCTATCTAATCACCACCAACACTAGTTTAAAGAAAAAACATTCACTTGTACCAGAAGCAAATATATCATCGAGTTCAACATGATGGTCATGATAATATAAGCATTCATAACACCACAAAATCAAATCACTCCTTGAGATTAAGTTCAGGACGAAGAACACGGACATGAGAGGACAAGTACTAAGAGCATGAACTAGCTAAATCACTCCTGCTGCTCTCTCTCTCTCTCTCTCTCTCAGGTAAAATAGCATAGAACATGTATAGCTCTCCTGATTCATCATATTGGAGCATGCAGATGAACCTGTCTCCTAATCATGGGTTGCGCTTCTCATTGCTGCCCCCTAGTACTTCTCTACGATCGTTAACAATTTTGCTCCAATCTTTCACTATTAAGCATTCATCGCTTTCAGAAATCCTGAATGCACTCATGTGCACTGTAGGATATCTTGGCCGTAAGCTAACAATTGACATGCGACCTTTAGTCTCGATCCACTGAGGCACAACTGTCATCGGGAGTCTCTGTTGAAGAACATCGTATGTAATTAATATACTTAGCAATGAAAGTTTAGCTTGAAAAATAATGTATATATGCAAAAGATGCACTGAGGACTAATAGTAAAAATCTTACCATCTTTCCTAAATACATGTGACCGTAGTTCAATACGATTACTATTGGTCGCACGTTTTGAGTACTAAGATTTTCAAATTCAGGAAAATGATTTCTCTTGACAGCATCAAGATCCTCAAGCCATGAAACATAATGACTTATCTCCTCGCAGTTTAGTTCAGCCCCGGGACAGTGGACGGTCCTGTCTACCAAGCGCCGAACATGTTTGCTTGAATGGAAATAAGCTGTCAAGAAATTAGTTGTCAACTATTTTTGAATAAACAATATCGAAGACATAAATATGGTTGAGAAACTCACATAATGGTAGAACTGGAGGCGTCTGCACATCGACCCAGATGTCTCTATTACCTTCAATATCATCTTCCGGACGAATATCAAAGGTGATAACCATATCAGGCTCAAATGCATAAGCCTTGCATAGTGCTTGCCAAGTTTTGCATTCAAAATAGGTGTATGTGTCTGCATTGTATAATTTGACGTTGAAAGTATAACCATGCTCGGTCTTCAGGTAAACTCTCTTTACCTTCATAGTTTCCATAGCACTGAAACCTATCTTATCCAAGACAAAAATTCTTGCATGGCAGGGGATGCGCTAGTAGAATAGTGAAAATTTAAAATTATAAGTTGAAGCAAATGAAGCATAAGTCATGCTTAATTACGAAAAAAGACTTATCGTTGTGACTTACTGTATCCACTTCGAAGGTCTCATCCAGCTTGATGCTGAAGCGCCTATCATCAACAAGGAAATTTCTGTCGCACAGGCCGCGCTGGTCTTCACAGAATTCGCACTTAATGAACTCTTTTTCGTCGTCAGACGACATTTCCTATGTTCATATAGGTGAAACATTAAACACTTACTAGTTCTATTAATTCAACTAATTCAACTACTTCTATTAAACACTTACTAAAAATGAACTAGTTCTATTAATTCAACAAATTCAACTAAGAATTTACTAAAAATGAACTAGTTCTATTAATTCAACAAATTCAACTAAGAATTTACTAAAAATGAACTAGTTCTATTAATTCAACAAATTCAACTAAGAATTTACTAAAAATGAACTATTTATATT
>NC_057802.1:8171467-8176013 GCF_018294505.1 Triticum aestivum | reverse complement strand
CAAATAATCTCATATACCTAAATTTTCTTACTAAAAATAAATTAGTTCTAATTCATCTAACATCAACATTTTAACATTAATCTAAACAATAGAAAACAGAAAATAAGTAAAAAAATATGTGTGTGTGTAGTACTGTGTGTGTGTACATGTGTGTGTGTGTATGTGTATGTGTGTGCGCGTGTGTGTGTGTGTATGCGGGCCAGGGTGCGGCGGCGTACGGTCGGCGACGGGGACAGCGCGACGACGGACGGCGCGCCGGGGGCGATCGAGACGGTGACGTAGTACGGGCGGCGGCGCGAGACGGCGACGACGGGCGGCGGGGGCGGCGGCGAGATATAGATGATGTCGCGCGAGAAGTGGAGAAGAAGTGGTCGATGGAACTGAGTTTTTGTAAGTGCCATATATATAGGAGGGGTCTTTAGTACCGGTTGGAGCCACCAACCGGTACTAAAGGCCAATTTTGGCCATGCCAAGCGGCGGGAAACGAGGCCCTTTAGTACCGGTTAGTTACCCCAACCGGTACTAATGTACAACCCATTAGTACCGGTTGAAGCCACCAACCGGTACTAATGGTCGTGCGCTGCCAGCCGCCGTGCGCTATCTTTAGTCCCACCTCGCCGAGCGGAGGGCAGCCGCACTGGTTTATAAACCCAGCCGTGGCTGCTCTTTCGAACTCCTCTATATAGCAGGCTTCTGGGCCTAACTAGGGCGCGCTGCCCTGTGGGCTTGCCGGTCCTTCTCGGTCTGAATATGCACACCCTAGGTCTGGCAGGCCCACCGGGTAGCGCCCCAACAATTTTTTATATAGTTTTTTTATTTTCTACATTATTTATTTTCTTCTATTTATTTTTGAGTAATTTTTTTATATAGTTTTTTCTTTCAATGGTGTGTACGGAACGCAAAAAAGTCTGGAGTTCAAATAAGTTTAAAAAAATGAAGTGCCCGTGTAACAGATGAGTTTTCGTCAGAAACCCTGATACTTCGAAAGATATTGTCCAGTTTGTACACGAAGTGCGTCCAGTTTTTGCCGTCACCCTCTCTACTCTTTTGCACATGCTATGTGGGTGAAATGATGATACTATGCCAAGTTCCAACATTTTCAGAGTTCATTTTGTAGTGATTTTCAATTTCACGGTCATTTAGCTCTCTAAACAAATCGGTAAATGACTGAAAAATAGCAAATGATGTCAGAAAGTATTGAAAATTGATGACGTCGCTTTGAATGGTGTGTACGGAATGCAAAAAAAGTCTGGAGTTCAAATAAGTTTAAAAAATGAAGTGCCCGTGTAACAGATTAGTTTTCGTCAGAAACCCTGATACTTCGAAAGAGATTGTCCAGTTTGTACACGAAGTGCGTCTAGTTTTTGCCGTCACCCTCTCTACTCTTTTGCACATGCTATGTGGGTGAAATGATGATACCATGCCAAGTTTCAACATTTTCAGAGTTCATTTTGTAGTGATTTTCAATTTCACGGTCATTTAGCTCTCTAAACAAATCAGTAAATGACTGAAAAATAGCAAATGATGTCAGAAAGTATTGAAAATTGATGACGTCGCTTTGAATGGTGTGTACGGAACGCCAAAAAAGTCTGGAGTTCAAATAAATTTGAAAAAAATAAAAAAGAGGCACAATGCTTGTTAATTAGCTTCAAGCCTTTCGGAATAGAGCAAACTGCACTGCACATAGCTCCGTGCAATCTACACTATTCCTCAAGGTTTAAAGCTAAGCAACATGTAGGTGAGCATTGCGCCTCTCCTTCATCGTCTCTGCACTCAGGGCTTATAAACCGCTCTTAGTGCCTCTCTCTTCGCGAGGTGGGACTAAAAAATAGCTTACTAAGAAACTCTAGTACCGGTTCATGGCACGAACCGGTACTAAAGGTGCGCGTGGGGCCCCAGCCTGACCACAGCCTGACGCAGCCTCATTAGTACCGGTTCGTGACATGAACCGGTACTAAATGTTTCTGACGAACCGATACTAATGATCTCCGCCCGCCTAGCCGTTGGAACCGGCACTAATGGACACATTAGTGCCGGCTCAAAATCAAACCGGCACTAATGTTCTTCCCATTTGACCCTTTTTCTACTAGTGTGCTTAGTGTAGAGTCCAATGATATGCTGTGTGGAATCTAGTTCATGATATGCTTTAGTGTAGAGTCCGATCACATGCTTATTAGTGTAGAATCCAAGGAACCTTTAATAGTGTAGATAATCCATATATACTTATTAGTAGAATTTATGCTTAGTAGAATGTGTAGTACTGTGTCTTTTGATAGTGTAAAAATCTATACTTAGTAGAAATATATTTGCAAGAGTATGTGCGAGGCTACTTATTAATTGATATGTTTTTCTTATTCAAAAATTGCCAAAGAGCCTATCTGTGAGTTGTGGTATCGAGCCTGATGAATAAGGCTCAGCTGGAATACGCCTTACCGCAAGGGGCTCCGTCACCACCTGTACTTACGGCGTGGACACGGACGGTCGCACACACTTAAGCTCGGTTGGGTGGAAGAGATTCATCGTTGGCAAGAATCTTCGTGTTGGACAGGCCATCCTAATTACTATCAGGAACACCCACCGCCCAGGCTTGAGGATGATGATCGTCGTCGATATCATCTAGAACTACATATGTGTGTGGTTGTATGACTATATATGCTATATTTATGTGAGGATGCATGTTGACTATATATGAAATTGTTATCTAGTACTATTTAGTACCTATAATGCTTTATGATATTGTATGACTACTGTATGACTATATGGTATTGTGGTTAATGATATTGTTATCTGGTATATGTGAAATTGCAGTTTATTGAAACGGGGTAGGAAGCAGGAAAAAATGATGAAAGATACAACAGTAGCGCGGGGATAATTTGAAATGAGAAAAAACGATGAAATATTATGTAACACTAGGAAACAAAATAAAATTATATCACAAACCAAAAACGTCGCAAGAATCTCAAAGCAGTAGATATAATTAGGGTACGTTTGGTAGGCTGCATCATCCCCAAACAAGCCGCTGGATGCAAGAAAAACCTCTTTGGTAGTGTACACGGAGGCCTGGCTCACACATGCACGTGCCTTAAATCGGCCAAGAGCCTGGCTCGCTAGGAACAGTCGAGTCGGCCATGTCCAACAAGCCAGGTTGAGTCGGGCACAAAGGGGGCACGACGTACGCAGCGGTGCAGGCGAAGTCAGGGCAAGGATGGCAATTGGCAGGAGAGGAAAATCAAACGGCGCGGGTGGCCCGAAATCTAGCATCACCTCTGCCACTAGGGAAAATCTAGCCTTGGTTGTTGCTACGATCAATGGCGGTGACTTAGATATGCAAAAACGACGGCGGTGGCGTGACTTCAATCTCTAGCAGCAGGACTCCATCTCGTCCTCCTCGTATGCGCCAGGAGTCACGACGCATGTAGAGGTGACTCGGGTGCAAAGGGGGCACGGCGTATATATGCGGCGGTGCATGCCAAATCGGTGCGAAGATGGTAGGAAAACAAAATTGGCCGGAGTAGTTCACGTGAAAAATAGCATCACCCACCACCACCACCACCCATTTTTTCGGTCACCTATGCCGCTAGGACAAATCCAGCCTCGGTTCTTGCTATGGTCGACGACGGTGAATCAGATCTGCGAAAGCGATGGAGATGGCGCGACTTCAATCTTTGGCAGCATGACCAACTTCCCCCCCCCTTCGTCGTCGACTCCAACTCGCCCTCGCTGTCTGCACCATGGGCGGTGATCGCTTGTAACATCCCAAAATTCTAAATTTTGGAATGTTATATTAAATAAATAGTTTGTTTGATTGTTGTGTGATTGATTGACTGAAACTGAGTGAATTCGAAACTTTTGAAAGTTAAATGAGAGGGAATAAAAGGACTTTCTCAAACTTTGATTTTTGCATTTTTGATCTCCTTGAATTCAAATTCATTTCATCACAAAACCCTAGAGAGAAGATGACATGACTTCTTCCATTTAAATAAATGAAAAGGGTTGTTGAAAATATTTGAATTTTATCTGAAAATATTTCAACAGAAACTTAATGCAACTCAATGATTTTCATGAGAGAAGATAAAATGACTTCTTCAAAACATATGAAATATGAGTTGGGAGTTTAAAAGGATCAAATTTAAAGTCCATTTTGAAATTATTTTCAATTTGGAGTTATTTGGATTTTATTCAAATTATTTTTCTCCAAAAATAAAATATATGGAAAATAGGGTAACATGATTCCCTACAATAGAAAATTGGAGATAAATAAATTTGAAATCATTTTGGTATTTTTAAAATGATTTTTATTGGATTTTATTGCAACAATAGCACTCTTTGCTTTATTTGAATTTTTGTGGACTTTATTCGATGCTAGAAAAATGTTCAAGCTATAAAAAATAGTTTTATGAAAAGTTTGATATATAATATACCTACATAAAATTTTAACTTATTTCGTCATTTAGTTTTCATTTTCTGTTTTTACTTCAAAAAAAATGCGCGTACGCCGTAGCTATATGTCGCCCACATGCGCAGCATAGTGGCCGCGGCATCCCAT
>NC_057802.1:8159859-8171186 GCF_018294505.1 Triticum aestivum | reverse complement strand
TTTTCCTCTGGCCGAAATTCAAAAAAAAAAAACTATGGCGCAGTGTACGCGCGCGGCCGGAGCTTTAGGCCCATGCGCTTTTCTGTTCTCTCTTTTCTGTTTTTCGACTATATTTAGTCTCACATTGCCTAACCTTTGACCCCTAAACTTCTTTTCCATTTGTAGATATAGACTTATCGAGCTTTCAAAAATCATCCGATTCGGGTTAAATCAATATTTTGGTTTGACTAATTTCACTAAATAAAAATATATTTCTCCTCTCCGACGGGACATCTAGAAGTTGTCTCCCCTCTCTGAAGTCGTCTTTTCTCTACCTTATAAAGGTATCTTTCTTTGTATTTTTTTGTACTTTCATAGCTTATTATGTAGATATTTTTTTTCCGTAAAACAACTTGGCCCTGATTTTTTTAAATAGCAATAACTTTTTACTCGTTCGTTCAAATTAGATGAAACCAACGCTAATATTTTCGTCTTGATTCCACCTATCTAGTGAATCTATCAAATAAAGTTTTTGCAACTTTCAAATTTCAAAATTTGTTTCATACTCAATTTTTTTTGATTATATCTTTTTATCCGTACCTCCGTTTTTGATGAAACCAACGCCCACTTCTTCGTTATGATCCCCTCTATCCAGATAACCAACTTAAACATGTTTTTGAAAATTTAAAATTTGTTTTTCAAACAGATTTGAATTTGAACTTCTTTTGTTCATAACTCGAGTTTTATAACTCCGATTTAGTTGATTTTTTTTCAAATCGAAGCTCTTGACCTAAACTTTCTGATAAGGCCAAATTCACTCAATTTTGGTACTGTTAGAAATTGTTTTCTGTTGCAAGAGTTAATTGCTTGTTTGCGAAGTTTTCCGAGATCTTTTCTTTAATTCTTTTGCATGATTGCTTATGTGTGGTTACTATTGATTGCTTACGATAGATTGAACGGAGTGTGACGAATAGAACCATCAGGGTTATGAGTGCGAATCATCTTCACCAACAGTACAAGGCAAGTTCACACTTTGATTATACCCCTTTACTACCCAGTTTTATTGCATTAGATCAATCCTCAAACAATTGCATGGATAGGATCTGATTAACATGTGGGTTTTGGGAAGTAGATGAGGTATTACCTATTGCCCTGTTTATTATCAAACCTTGGGAGTTCCTTCTACGTTGCTTATATCGCTATGCTATGCTCGTAAACGTGGATTGGGTGAGAGAATTTCCATGATAGATGTGAGATTGTTAATTAATGGTTAACTTAAGGTGGCTAGTGGACTGAGGCACCTGGGGAACCCAGTGTTGCCTGTATTTTTGGATATCCTAGAGTACCTGTGTGATCATCCTATTGACCGCCACCCAGGCTCAAAGGGATCATAAGATTATTTATGCTAGAAACTTCCGTGTGCAGCCACAAACTATTATGGGCTCTAGCATAGTTGAGTAGGTTGTGTGAGCTCTTGAAGAGGTAGACTAGCAGATGTAGGGGATGTAGGTGGTACTGTCTACCCGGAGTAGAGAGTTAACGCTTCTGAAAGACTGTGTCTCGGTCATCCGTTTCTCAAACATCATGTAGTGCGAGAAATCCAACGGAGGAGATCGAGTCTTGTGGGGAAAAGTGCGCAAACCTCTGCAGAGTGTACAAACTAATCATGGTTAGCCGTGTCCCCGGTTATGGACATCTTGAGTATCTAGTTCTTGGATTATCATGAGGATCTCATCATCATGTTACTTAATATAATTTGATTGGGTATAATCACGTTCTTAATTGGGATTGAGTTGGAGGAACCTTCTCAATGTTTAACAACCACTATGGTAGTTAAATAAAATTTATTCCTTTGCAGTAGGGAAAAATTAGCTTTACGCAAAACTGTAACCATAGAGCTTTCCACCAGCCAAATATGCATGTAGTGATAGCTATTGTTCATCATTTATCCTATGGTGTGAATTTGCCAGTACATTCAATGTACTGACCCTTTTTGGCTGCAACGTCTCATGTTGCAGGATATCTTACGACGAGTAAGTGATACGTTAGGGTTACGATTTCTACACTCAACTTTGCCGTTGGTGTTGATGGGAATCCACAACCTTGTCGTTACTTCCGCTATTTGGATTGAGGTAATAGTATTTACGTTACTTTATACATGTGATTTATCTCTGTTATAAATCCTCGAGTACTGTGTGTGTTAGCATACCTATCCAGGGATGACACTTAAGCACAGAGACTTGACCGTTTGAGGTCGGGTCGCTACAAGATGGTATCAGAGCACATGTTGACTGTAGGACGTGACCCCTAGAAACTGGCAAGCCCATAGGAAAGCTTTTCTCTACAACTTCATTTTCAAAAGGATCTTTTAACTCTCTTCTCTTCTGAGCTTATTCGAATATTCCCTTTTAATGAGACCATACCCCTTTTCCCTTTTGACCACTCGAAGATTCGACTGATGAGTCCATTCCAAGAAGTACAAGATATCGGACAACTAAGACCACTTCGGAATGAAGAGGATTTTAGTGGGCATTAGAATAATGGAAACTACAACGGTGAAGACTCCGAAGACTAGGAGAATTTGAAGGCTTGAAGAATTTCCAGATTTGTATGACCTACGAAGGCACCCCTTATGGAACTTGGCAGACTAAGGAAGCTGCCAATACCCGAGATCAAGGTGTATCGAAGAAGGACCGGAACATGGAGCATTAGAACTCAAAGTTTTGTCAAGAAAACCCTAAGGCAGGAGATATCAACTATGGAATGATAGCTCATGGAATGACAAGAGCAGAGACACGGCTGACCATGGTGTTATTATCCATTTATGCTATTGTCACCGTGCGGAGTTAAGCATGCAGATGCATGGAAGGATTGGATGGTAGAAGGCTGATGGAGCATCTATCAGCAAAGGATGAAGTTTTAACCTTAGCTGGTGTATCACCAGGATCTGGAGAATTACATCAGGAGTTTTAAGATGGACCTTTAGGAAGTCATATTTGACAAGGAGGCAATTCGTAAAGAACTCAGGAACCAGAAGCTGAAAGTAGCCAAGCTGGAAGAGCTAAAACCTCGAGATACCGGAGATTTGTCAGGAACTAAAGGACATTAGGACCATGGTTCATGCCAAGGATATAGAAAACCCAGAAGTTTGGAACACAACTCCAAAAATATTGAAGGACGTCACGAGAGACTTCGCGTCAACAGAGATGATCTGGCAAAATAACTTGAGAAGGATAAGCACGATCGGAAGGAGCCATCGGAGACATGACCAAGACTTGAAGAGTTTGATGACGTTGAGATCTATTGACCATTAGAAGACCAAACCCCTGTTATATACCTACGTTAGATGCGACGGTTGTGAGCTGTCATTTGTTTGATGTTTTTCCGACAGCCACAAAATAAAATATGTCTCTTCAAAACTATTGTTTGTATTGTGTGCATCCCTCTCTATCTCTCTTATCCCACCCCAAAACCCATGGACCCAATAGAGGATGAATGGAGATGAACTCATGTTTCCTGGACCGATGAGTCAATTGGAGACGGACCGACGGATTCAGAACATGGAAGATCATATGGAGAATAACCCTATAGCCGGAAAGGATATGGCCCAGCATGATCTTCAGTGCTTTGAAAGAGGTGCTGCGACTTGGTGGAGGATGTACCAAACCATCAATGGATGGCAAGGAGTAACCACTTGGGAAGAATTTAAGCTGACTTTGCCAAAGTATCGGTTTGTGTCCCAGGAGTTGAAGCCTTATGGGAAGGATATGAAGAAAACTTGTGCATGCACTGTGGAGAAATAGGACACAACCATAAAGAACACAAGGATGAATGCCCTAATTATGAAGGAAGTCACCCAGCTGAAGAATGCCCAACTAGGCAGATTACTTATTTCTTGTGTGAAGGGACTACCTGTTGGGAATCGTAGCATAATTTTAAAATTTTCCTACGCTCACCAAGATGCATCTATGGAGTCTACTAGCAACGAGGGGAAGGGAGTGCATCTACATACCGTTGTAGATCGCGAGCGGAAGCGTTCCAATGAACGTGGATGACGGAGTCGTACTCGCCGTGATCCAAATCACCGATGACCGAGTGCCGAACGTACGGCACCTCCGCGTTCAACACACGTACGGTGCAGCGACGTCTCCTCCTTTCTTGATCCAGCAAGGGGGGAGGAGAGGTTGATGGAGATCCAACAGCACGACGGCGTGGTGGTGGATGTAGCGGTTCTCCGGCAGGGCTTCGCCGAGCTTCTGCGAGAGAGAGAGAGAGGTGTTGCAGGGGAGGAGGGAGGCGCCAAAGGCTGTTGTCACATGCCCTCCCTCCCCCCTTTATATAGGCCCCCTGGGGGGGTGCGCAGCCCTAGGAGATGGGATCTCCAAGGGGGGGGGGGCGGCGGCCAAGGGGGAAAGGGGTTGCCTTGCCCCCCAAGGCAAGGGGGAACTCCCCCCTAGGGTTCCCAACCCTAGGCGCATGGGGGGGAGGCCCAAGTGGGCGCCCCAGCCCACTAGGGGCTGGTTCCCCTCCACTTTCAGCCCACGGGGCCCTCCGGGACAGGTGGCCCCACCCGGTGGACCCCAGGGACCCTTCCGGTAGTCCCGGTACAATACCGATAACCCCCGAAACTTTCCCGGTGGCCGAAACTGGACTTCCTATATATAATTCTTCACCTCCGGAACATTCCGGAACCTCTCGTGACGTCCGGGATCTCATCCGGGACTCCGAACAACTTTCGGGTTTCCGCATACATATATCTCTACAACCCTAGCGTCACCGGACCTTAAGTGTGTAGACCCTACGGGTTCGGGAGACATGCAGACATGACCGAGACGCCTCTCCGGTCAATAACCAACAGCGGGATCTGGATACCCATGTTGGCTCCCACATGTTCCACGATGATATCATCGGGTGAACCACGGTGTCGAGGATTCAATCAATCCGTATGCAATTCCCTTTGTCAATCGGTATGTTACTTGCCCGAGATTCGATCGTCGGTATCCCAATACCTAGTTCAATCTCGTTACCGGCAAGTCTCTTTACTCGTACCGCAATGCATGATCCCGTGACTAACGCCTTAGTCACATTGAGCTCATTATGATGATGCATTACCGAGTGGGCCCAGAGATACCTCTCCGTCACACGGAGTGACAAATCCCAGTCTCGATCCGTGCCAACCCAACAGACACTTTCGGAGATACCCGTAATGCACCTTTATAGTCACCCAGTTACGTTGTGACGTTTGGCACACCCAAAGCACTCCTACGGTATCCGGGAGTTGCACGATCTCATGGTCTAAGGAAAAGATACTTGACATCGGAAAAGCTCTAGCAAACGAAACTACACGATCTTTTATGCTATGCTTAAGTTGGGTCTTGTCCATCACATCATTCTCCTAATGATGTGATCCCGTTATCAATGACATCCTATGTCCATAGTCAGGAAACCATGACTATCGGTTGATCAACGAGCTAGTCAACTAGAGGCTTACTAGGGACAGGTTGTGGTCTATGTATTCACACATGTATTACGATTTCCGGACAATACACTTATAGCATGAATAATAGACTATTATCATGAACACAGAAATATAATAATAACCATTTATTATTGCCTCTAGGGCATATTTCCAACAGTCTCCCACTTGCACTAGAGTCAATAATCTAGTTACATTGTGATGAATCGAACACCCATTGCGTCCTGGTGTTGATCATGTTTTGCCCTAGGGAGAGGTTTAGTCAACGGATCTGCTACATTCAGGTCCGTGTGTACTTTACAAATATCTATGTCTCCATTTTGAACACTTTCACGAATGGAGTTGAAGCGACGCTTGATATGCCTGGTCTTCCTGTGAAACCTGGGCTCCTTCGCAAGGGCAATAGCTCCAGTGTTGTCACAGAAGAGAGTCATCGGGCCCGACGCATTGGGAGTCACCCCTAGGTCGGTAATGAACTCCTTCATCCAGACTGCTTCCTGTGCTGCCTCCGAGGCTGCCATGTATTCCGCTTCACATGTAGATCCCGCCACGACGCTTTGCTTGCAACTGCACCAGCTTACTGCTCCTCTATTTAAAATATACACGTATCCGGTCTATGACTTCGAGTCATCCGGATCTGTGTCGAAACTAGCATCGACGTAACCCTTTACGACGAGCTCTTCGTCACCTCCATAAACGAGAAACATATCCTTAGTCCTCTTCAGGTACTTCAGGATATTCTTGACCGCTGTCCAGTGTTCCTTGCCGGGATTACTTTGGTACCTTCCTACCAAACTTACGGCAAGGTTTACATCAGGTCTGATACACAGCATGGCATACATAATAGACCCTATGGCCGAGGCATAGGGGATGACACTCATCTCTTCTATATCTTCTGCCGTGGTCGGGCATTGAGCCGTGCTCAATTGCACACCTTGCAATACAGGCAAGAACCCCTTCTTGGACTGATCCATACTGAACTTCTTCAATATCTTGTCAAGGTATGTACTCTGTGATAGACCAATGAGGCGTCTTGATCTATCTCTATAGATCTTGATGCCTAATATGTAAGTAGATTCTCCAAGGTCCTTCATTGAAAAACACTTATTCAAATAGGCCTTTATACTTTCCAAGAATTCTATATCATTTCCCATCAATAATATGTCATCCACATATAATATGAGAAATTCTACAGAGCTCCCACTCACTTTCTTGTAAATACAGGCTTCTCCATAAGTCTGTGTAAACCCAAACGCTTTGATCATCTCATCAAAGCGAATGTTCCAACTCCGAGATGCTTGCACCAGCCCATAGATTGAGCGCTGGAGCTTGCATACTTTGTTAGCATTCTTAGGATCGACAAAACCTTCAGGCTGCATCATATACAACTCTTCCTTAAGGAAGCCGTTAAGGAATGCCATTTTGACGTCCATCTGCCATATCTCATAATCATAGTATGCGGCAATTGCTAACATGATTCGGACGGACTTCAGCTTCGCTACGGGTGAGAAAGTCTCATCGTAGTCAACCCCTTGAACTTGTCGATAACCCTTAGCGACAAGTCGAGCTTTGTAGATGGTCACATTACCATCTGCGTCCGTCTTCTTCTTAAAGATCCATTTGTTTTCTATGGCTCGCCGCTCATCGGGCAAGTCAGTCAAAGTCCATACTTTGTTTTCATACATGGATTCTATCTCGGATTTCATGGCTTCTAGCCATTTGTCGGAATCCGGGCCCGCCATCGCTTCTTCATAGTTCGAAGGTTCACCGTTGTCTAACAACATGATTTCCAGGACAGGGTTGCCGTACCACTCTGGTGCGGAACGTGTCCTTGTGGACCTACGAAGTTCAGTAACTTGATCTGAAGCTTCATGATCATCATCATTAACTTCCTCCCAGTCGGTGTAGGCACCACAGGAACATTTTCCCGCGCTGCGCTACTTTCTGGTTCGGAAGGGGTGACTATCACCTCATCAAGTTCCACTTTCCTCCCACTCAATTCTTTCGAGAGAAACTCCTTCTCTAGAAAGGACCCGTTCTTGGCAACGAAGATCTTGCCTTCGGATCTGAGGTAGAAGGTATACCCAATAGTTTCCTTAGGGTATCCTATGAAGACGCATTTTTCCGATTTGGGTTCGAGCTTTTCAGGTTGAAGTTTCTTGACATAAGCATCGCATCCCCAAACTTTTAGAAATGACAGCTTAGGTTTCTTCCCAAACCATAATTCATACGGTGTCGTCTCAACGGATTTAGACGGTGCCCTATTTAAAGTGAATGCGGCAGTCTCTAAAGCATAACCCCAAAATGAGAGCGGTAAATCGGTAAGAGACATCATAGATCGCACCATATCCAATAGAGTGCGATTACGACGTTCGGACACACCATTTCTCTGAGGTGTTCCAGGCGGCGTGAGTTGTGAAACTATTCCACATTTCCTTAAGTGTGTACCAAATTCGTGACTTAAATATTCTCCACCACGATCTGATCGTAAGAATTTTATTTTCCTGTCACGTTGATTCTCAACCTCACTCTGAAATTCCTTGAACTTTTCAAAGGTTTCAGACTTGTGTTTCATTAGGTAGACATACCCATATCTACTTAAGTCATCAGTGAGAGTGAGAACATAACGATATCCTCCGCGAGCCTCAACACTCATTGGACCGCACACATCGGTATGTATGATTTCCAATAAGTTGGTTGCTCGCTCCATTGTTCCGGAGAACGGAGTCTTGGTCATCTTACCCTTGAGGCATGGTTCGCACGTGTCAAATGATTCATAATCAAGAGACTCCAAAAGTCCATCTGCATGGAGCTTCTTCATGCGCTTGACACCAATGTGACCAAGGCGGCAGTGCCACAAGTATGTGGGACTATCGTTATCAACTTTACATCTTTTGGTATTCACACTATGAACATGTGTAACATCACATTCGAGATTCATCAAAAATAAACCATTGACCAGCGGGGCATGACCATAAAACATCTCTCTCAAATAAATAGAACAACCATTATTCTCGGATTTAAATGAGTAGCCATCTCGAATTAAACGAGATCCAGACACAATGTTCATGCTCAAAGCTGGCACTAAATAACAATTATTGAGGTTTATAACTAATCCCGTGGGTAGATGCAGAGGTAGCGTGCCGACGGCGATCACATCGACCTTGGAACCATTCCCGACGCGCATCGTCACCTCGTCCTTTGCCAGTCTCCGTTTATTCCGTAGTTCCTGTTTTGAGTTACAAATATGAGCAACCGCACCGGTATCAAATACCCAGGAGCTACTACGAGTACTGGAAAGGTACACATCAATTACTTGTATATCACATATACCTTGGGTGTTGCCGGCCTTCTTCTTGTCCGCTAAATATTTGGGGCAGTTCCGCTTCCAGTGACCACTTCCCTTGCAATAAAAGCACTCAGTCCCGGGCTTGGGTCCATTCTTTGACTTCTTCCCAGTAACTGGTTTACCGGGCGCGGCAACTCCCTTGCCGTCCTTCTTGAAGTTCTTCTTACCCTTGCCCTTCTTGAACTTAGTGGTTTTATTCACCATCAACACTTGATGTTCCTTTCTGATCTCCCCTTCCGCTGATTTCAGCATTGAATATACCTCGGGAATGGTCTTTTCCATCCCCTGCATATTGTAGTTCATCACAAAGCTCTTGTAGCTTGGTGGAAGCGACCGGAGGATTCTGTCAATGACCGCGTCATCCGGGAGATTAACTCCCAACTGAGACAAGCGGTTGTGCAACCCAGACATTCTGAGTATATGCTCACTAACAGAACTGTTCTCCTCCATTTTACAGCTGAAGAATTTGTCGGAGACATCATATCTCTCGACCCGGGCATGAGCTTGAAAAACTAGTTTCAGCTCCTCGAACATCTCATATGCTCCATGTTTCTCAAAACGCTTTTGGAGACCCGGTTCTAGGCTGTAAAGCATGCCGCACTGAACGAGGGAGTAATCATCAGCACGTGATTGCCAAGCGTTCATAACGTCTTGGTTCTCAGGGATTGGTGCATCACCTAGCGGTGCTTCTAAGACATAATCTTTCTTGGCTACTATAAGGATGAGCCTCAGGTTCCGGACCTAGTCCGTATAGTTGCTGCCATCATCTTTCAGCTTGGTTTTCTCTAGGAACGCGTTGAAATTGAGGGCAACGTTGGCCATTTGATCTACAATACATAGTGTAAAGATTTTAGACTAAGTTCATGATAATTGAGTTCATCTAATCAAATTATTAATGAACTCCCACTCAGACAGACATCCCTCTAGTCATCTAAGTGAAACATGATCCGAGCTCAACTAGGCCGTGTCCGATCATCACGTGAGACGGACTAGTCAAGATCGGTGAACATCTCCATGTTGATCGTATCTTCTATACGACTCATGCTCGACCTTTCGGTCCTCCGTGTTCCGAGGCCATGTATGTACATGCTAGGCTCGTCAAGTCAACCTAAGTGTATTGCGTGTGTTCCGAGGCCATGTCTGTACATGCTAGGCTCGTCAACACCCGTTGTATTCGAACGTAAGAATCTATCACACCCGATCATCACGTGGTGCTTCGAAACGACGAACCTTCGCAACGGTGCACAGTTAGGGTGAACACTTTCTTGAAATTATTATAAGGGATCATCCTACTTGCTACCGTCGTTCTAAGCAAATAAGATGCAAAAACATGATAAACATCACATGCAATCAAATAGTGACATGATATGGCCAATATCATTATGCTCCTTTGATCTCCATCTTCGGGGCACCATGATCATCTTTGTCACCGGCATGACACCATGATCTCCATCATCATGATCTCCATCATTGTGTCTTCATGAAGTCGTCACGCCAACGATTACTTCTACTTCTATGGCTAACGTGTTTAGCAATAAAGTAAAGTAAATTACATGGCGTTATTCAATGACACGCAGGTCATACAAAATAATAAAGACAACTCCTATGGCTCCTGCCGGTTGTCATACTCATCGACATGCAAGTCGTGATTCCTATTACAAGAATATGATCAATCTCATACATCACATATATCATTCATCACATCTTCTGGCCATATCACATCACATAGCACTTGCTGCAAAAACAAGTTAGACGTCCTCTAATTGTTGTTGCAAGTTTTTTTACGTGGTTTGTAGGTTTCTAGCAAGAACGTTTCTTACCTACGTATGACCACAACGTGATTTGCCAATTTCTATTTACCCTTCATAAGGACCCTTTTCATCGAATCTGTTCCGACTAAAGTAGGAGAGACAGACACCTGCTAGCCACCTTATGCATCTTGTGCATGTTTAGTCGGTGGAACCTGTCTCACGTAAGAGTACGTGTAAGGTCGGTCCGGGCCGCTTCATCCTACAATGCCGCCGAAACAAGAAAAGACTAGTAGCGGCAAGAAGAATTGGCAAACTCAACGCCCACAACTACTTTGTGTTCTACTCGTGCATAGTAACTACGCATAGACCTGGCTCATGATGCCACTGTTGGGAATCGTAGCATAATTTTAAAATTTTCCTACGCTCACCAAGATGCATCTATGGAGTCTACTAGCAACGAGGGGAAGGGAGTGCATCTACATACCGTTGTAGATCGCGAGCGGAAGCGTTCCAATGAACTTGGATGACGGAGTCGTACTCGCCGTGATCCAAATCACCGATGACCGAGTGCCGAACGTACGGCACCTCCGCGTTCAACACACGTACGGTGCAGCGACGTCTCCTCCTTTCTTGATCCAGCAAGGGGGGAGGAGAGGTTGATGGAGATCCAACAGCACGACGGCGTGGTGGTGGATGTAGCGGTTCTCCGGCAGGGCTTCGCCGAGCTTCTGCGAGAGAGAGAGAGGTGTTGCAGGGGAGGAGGGAGGCGCCA
>NC_057802.1:8147060-8159396 GCF_018294505.1 Triticum aestivum | reverse complement strand
CCCCCAAGGCAAGGGGGAACTCCCCCTAGGGTTCCCAACCCTAGGCGCATGGGGGGGGGGAGGCCCAAGGGGGCGCCCCAGCCCACTAGGGGCTGGTTCCCCTCCACTTTCAGCCCACGGGGCCCTCCGGGACAGGTGGCCCCACCCGGTGGACCCCCGGGACCCTTCCGGTGGTCCCGGTACAATACCGATAACCCCCGAAACTTTCCCGGTGGCCGAAACTGGACTTCCTATATATAATTCTTCACCTCCGGACCATTCCGGAACCTCTCGTGACGTCCGGGATCTCATCCGGGACTCCGAACAACTTTCGGGTTTCCGCATACATATATCTCTACAACCCTAGCGTCACCGGACCTTAAGTGTGTAGACCCTACGGGTTCGGGAGACATGTAGACATGACCGAGACGCCTCTCCGGTCAATAACCAACAGCGGGATCTGGATACCCATGTTGGCTCCCACATGTTCCACGATGATATCATCGGGTGAACCACGGTGTCGAGGATTCAATCAATCCGTATGCAATTCCCTTTGTCAATCGGTATGTTACTTGCCCGAGATTCGATCGTCGGTATCCCAATACCTAGTTCAATCTCGTTACCGGCAAGTCTCTTTACTCGTACCGCAATGCATGATCCCGTGACTAACGCCTTAGTCACATTGAGCTCATTATGATGATGCATTACCGAGTGGGCCCAGAGATACCTCTCCGTCACACGGAGTGACAAATCCCAGTCTCGATCCGTGCCAACCCAACAGACACTTTCGGAGATACCCGTAATGCACCTTTATAGTCACCCAGTTACGTTGTGACGTTTGGCACACCCAAAGCACTCCTACGGTATCCGGGATTTGCACGATCTCATGGTCTAAGGAAAAGATACTTGACATCGGAAAAGCTCTAGCAAACGAAACTACACGATCTTTTATGCTATGCTTAAGTTGGGTCTTGTCCATCACATCATTCTCCTAATGATGTGATCCCGTTATCAATGACATCCTATGTCCATAGTCAGGAAACCATGACTATCTGTTGATCAACGAGCTAGTCAACTAGAGGCTTACTAGGGACAGGTTGTGGTCTATGTATTCACACATGTATTACGATTTCCGGACAATACACTTATAGCATGAATAATAGACTATTATCATGAACACAGAAATATAATAATAACCATTTATTATTGCCTCTAGGGCATATTTCCAACACTACCCACTACCCTGCTCAGTGTCACATTTACCCCATGGTACAAAGAACCATCCAACAGAAGAAAGAAGCAATGAAAGGAGCCCTCATGGGAATTTTAGAAGAACCTGTGATGAAGGAAGAGGTGGATGACACACCCGAAGAAGACCCAATTAAACCTTGCACTAAGTCATGCTATTCATGTGGAGAAGAAGGACACATCTCCCAGAATTGTCTGAATGGGGATTTAGTAGAATTCCCGGCAGAGGAAGTAGAGTATGACTCACAGGAAATAGAAGCCCTGATTTGAATGGAAAAGTCCAGGAAGAGAAGTAGATTGGATACCAGGAAGGACCTGAGTCATATCACCTGTTACAGGTGCAAGGAGTCTGGGCACTACCTCAACGGTTGCCCAAAAAGGAAGCCGAGGACCCAAGGAGGCTATGTAATCATGAGGAAACCGCGAGACTTGTCAGAAGTAATATGTTTCTGCTGTAATGAAGCAGGACACTTTGCCAGAGATTGTCCCAAAGAGAAGGAGGCTTGTGCTAAGTAGTGGAGTTTGCAACAAAAGGAATATAGTATTAGTAGTGGGAACAATTCTTTTATATTGAGGTGTTGAGTTGATGCATGTAATGGAAATGCAGGAGATTGAATTAATTTGAGAATCAATGAAGTTAGCATCGTTGGTACTGATTTGGATTTTATGAGTTGTTACTCTATGAAGAAAGATTTTGACCATTTTCGAGGATATGAGAAATATGGTCTATGGAAGAATTGGAGCATTTTAAGGGTGGTAGTACCCTGTGAAGACCCTTGACCCCTGGAAAAGATAATGAGATTCCACGTAGTGGACTTCGGACTAAATAAGTACGAGCTTTATCTCGATATGTGGGACACCCCACGAATATGAAGGGATGAAGTATTATTGGATATAAAGGAGGTATAATGTTGGTAATATGGAGCAAGTGTAACCCCACGATGTGTCTGAGTAATCACGTCTTAATTTGGTACAAATAGAAGGAAAGGAGACAATACAATTGGATGGATTTAAGAATGCTAGGAAGCTGGATGTTGGGGTAATGATCTGTTGCCCCCGATGATGATTTCAAGGCTTGCAAGTGATGAGATGGGCTATAACCCACAGGCCCCAGGACCTGCCAAGAAGCAAGCACATTCTTGCTGAAGGAAAAACCCTGGAAGAGGATACGACTTTTATCAACAAACGATCCTATAGGAGTTTACGCAAAACCTGAGAGTTGTGAAGAAACGATAGATGTTTGTTTGGCTTGCAGAATCAATGGATTTATCTGAACTTTGTTCGTTGACAAGAGAAATTCTGCAATGCCGGTGAGGATGACCGAGTGTTAGAATGCGAGATTCGCTAAACTATATACAAGGTAATGATTTGGGTGCGGGATGGATTGATCACCATACCGACTTACTCTTATTATTCGCCTTGCTATATGGGATGGTAAATCTGAGTGACTTACCCATAGTAGAGAGACGGCAATATTAAACCTTGTTTAAACCTTAGAATGGTATGATAATTTTTTCCCTTGTATAAGGCAGCTGTTGCCAATCGTAGGATATATGGTGAGGTTCAACCCAGACCCATTTCCTGCAGGAGAAACGATAAACTGTTGACCACCATGAGATATCGATAGTTGTTTAGCATTGGCGCCAGACCCGTCAGCTAAGGAAAACCCAGTCTCGGAATAACCTTAACAAGATGAAAGGACAAAAGAATTGAGAAAAATGTTATGCCACTACCGGAAGAGCCCAGAGAAGGAATTTTTTCGAGGATCTTAGAAGACCGACACTGTCAAGAATAAGGATGGAGTATATGAGTTTTGATGGAACCGTAACCATGCTTCTAAGGGTGGTAGCACCCCAGACCCCGCGTGATGATCGATGGATTTTGAGAAGACCCCGAACCTAACCTATTTCTTTCTAGCCTCTCCGAATCTCGAGGACGAGATTCATTTTAAGGGTGGTAGGTTTGTAACATCCCAAAATTCTAAATTTTGGAATGTTATATTAAATAGATAGTTTGTTTGATTGTTGTGTGATTGATTGACTGAAAGTGAGTGAATTCGAAACTTTTGAAAGTTAAATGAGAGGGAATAAAAGGACTTTCCCAAACTTTCGTTTTTGCATTTTTGATCTCCTTGAGTTCAAATTCATTTCATCACAAAACCCTAGAGAGAAGATGACATGACTTCTTCCATTTAAATAAATGAAAAGGGTTGTTGAAAATATTTGAATTTCATTTGAAAATATTTCAACAGAAACTTTATGCAACTCAATGGTTTTCATGAGAGAAGATAAAATGACTTCTTCAAAACATATGAAATATGAGTTGGGAGTTTAAAAGGATCAAATTTAAAGTCCATTTTGAAATTATTTTCAATTTGGAGTTATTTGGATTTTATTCAAATTATTTTTCTCCAAACATAAAATATATGAAAAATAGGGTAACATGATTCCCTAGAATATAAAATTGGAGATAAATAAATTTGAAATCATTTTTGTATTTTTAAAATGATTTTTATTGGATTTTATTGCAACAGTAGCACTCTTTGCTTTATGTAAGTATTTGTGGATTTTATTTGACGCTAGAAAAATGTTCAAGTTATAGAAAATTGTTTTCTAAAATTTTTGATATATAATATGCCTATATAAAATTTTCACTTATTTTCGTCATTCAGTTTTCATTTTCTGTTTTTACTTTAAAAAAAATGAGCGTACGCCGTAGCTATATGTCGCCCACATGTGCAGCATAGTGGCCGCGGCGCCCCATTTATTATTTTCTACATGGGCCAGGCCCAGCCAGCCTTTTTTTTCTTTGTTCCCAGATTTTGTTTTCTTTCTTCTGGCCGAAATTCAAAAAAAAAACTATGGCGCAGTGTACGCGCGCGGCTGACCGACCGAAGCTTTAGGCCCATGCGCTTTTCTGTTCTCTATTTTCTGTTTTACGTCTATGTTAAGTCTCACATTGCCTAATCTTTAATCCCTAAACCTCTTTTCCACCTATAAATATAGACTTATAGAGTTTCCAAAAATTATCCGATTCAGGTTAAATCAATATTTTGGTTTGGCTAGTTTCACTAAGTAAAAATATATTTCTCCTCTCCGGCGGGACATGTAGAAGTTGTCTCCTCTCTCTGAAGTCGATAAAGGTATCTTTCTTTGTATTTTTTTTACTTCCATAGCTTATTATGTAGATATTTTTCTTCCGTAAAATAGCTTGGCCCTGATTTTTTTAAATATCCATAATTTTTTACTCATTCATTCAAATTAGAAGAAACCAACGCCAATATTTTCGTCTTGATTCCACCTATCTAGTGAATCTATCAAATAAAGTTTTTGCAACTTTCAAATTTCGAAATTTGTTTCATACTCAAATTTCTTTTGATCATATCTTTTTATCCGTACCTCCATTTTCGATGATACCAACGCCCACTTCTTTGTTATGATCCCCTCTATCCAGATAACCAACTTAAACATGTTTTTGAAAATTTAAAATTTGTTTTTCAAACAGATTTGAATCTGAACTTCTTTTGTTCATAACTCGAGTTTTATAACTCCGATTTAGTTGATTCTTTTTTAAATCGAAGCACTTGACCTAAACTTTCTGATAAGGCGAAATTCACTCAATTTTGGTACTATTAGAATTTTTTTTCTGTTGCAAGAGTTAATTGCTTGTTTGCGAAGTTTTCCGAGATCTTTTCTTTAATTCTTTTGCATGATTGCTTATGTGTGGTTACTATTGATTGCTTACGATAGATTGAACGGAGTGTGACGAATAGAACCATCAGGAGTTATGAGTGCGAATCATCTTCATCAACAGTACAAGGCAAGTTCACACTTTGATCATACCTCTTTACTACCCAGTTTTATTGCATTAGATCAATCCTCAAACAATTGCATGATTAGGATCTGATTAACATGTGGGTTTTGGGAAGTAGATGAGGTAGTACCTATTGCCCTGTTTATTATCAAACCTTGGGAGTTACTTCTACGTTGCTTATATCGCTATGCTATGCTCGTAGACGTGGATTGGGTGAGAGAATTTCCATGACAGAAGTGAGATTGTTAATTAATGGTTAACTTAAGGTGGCTAGTGGATTGAGGCACCTGGGGAACCCAGTGTTGCCTGTATTTTTGGATATCCCGAAATACCTGTGTGATCATCCTATGGACCGCCATCCAGGCTCAAAGGGATCATAAAATTATTCATGCTAGAAACTTCCGTGTGCAGCCACAAGCTATTATGGGCTCTAGCATAGTTGAGTAGGTTGCGTGAGCTCTTGAAGAGGTAGACTAGCAGATGCAGGGGATGTAGGTGGTACTGTCTACCCGGAGTAGAGAGTTAACGCTTCTGAAAGACTGTGTCTCGGTCATCCGTTTCTCAAACATCATGTAGTGCGAGAAATCCAACGGAGGAGATCGAGTCTTGTGAGGAAAAGTGCGCAAACCTCTGCAGAGTGTACAAACTAATCATGGTTAGCCGTGTCCCCGGTTATGGACATCTTGAGTATCTACTTCTTGGATTATCATGAGGATCTCATCATCATGTTACTTAATATAATTTGATTGGGTATACTCACGTTCTTGGATTATCATGAGGATGTCATCATCATGTTACTTAATATAATTTTTAATGCTAATTCTGAGAGAGAGAGAGAGAAGAAAATCTATTTCTCCATTGTTTGGCAGGAAACATCATATATGGAAGGAAACCAAAGCGAACTACTGCAAATCAAGCAAATGGAGCAACTTCCATGTTGAGAGGTTGACCACCTGACACGGAGTGAAAGACGGCCTTCCATACTAGTATGACCGGTTGTATGAAGTACCAGGGGCTCCCCTCATCTACAGAAGACACTTCGTGAAGGATACACACGCATTGAAGAAACCGCCGCCGCCACATCCAAAACAGAGAGAAGAGATCCGGAGAACCACCGGAGATTCCTTCTAGTTTTGTTCTTCCATCTTCATATTCATTTCACCTTCACTATTATAAGAGGAATTCCAAGTTGTAAGGTCAGGGTGTAAAACTCTATTCATCTTATTATGGATCCTCACGATATTATCGATATGCTTTTCATGGGTTTATTCTCTGAGATGATTGGTTATTCTCTTTCAATGTGTGAGCAATTTCCCTTAAGCGTGGGAGATGTGAGTGAGTGATAAGATTCATTTGTGCCTGTCCTATATGTCATCATTCGTGTTTGTAGTGTTATGATCTGTCTAGTAAGTTGTTATTATGTGGTGAACTCTATGCGTGTTGTCCAATTTAAGGGTCCAGGCAACATGATCTCTAAGTTGTCTATTGTTCATGCTCGTATGTTGTTGTTTCTAATTTTTTCTATAATACTATGAAGTCGTCTACCATTCATGCTCTTGTGTCTGTCATTGGTAGTTATGGCAGGCAACATGATGGTGAATCTAGGAAACTTTATAGTGTTTGTAGGCAACTTAGAAAAACAATGATAAACAACTAAACAAATTGTAGGCAACCAATTCATCAATACCATGCAAGTAGGTATCAATGGTAGGCAATTTATAGTATTTATATGCAACTGAATGTCAACCATAGACTATCAACAATAGGAAACTGAGCAGCCATAATAAGTAAGTTGGGATAATGCTAGGAAAATTTACAAATACACATAGTGCAGTGAAGTTGATTTTTATGTAGCACTAAAGATGCCTTATATTTTGTGTGATTTTTTATCATTTTTACGCAAACAAACCTAATATGCAGTCCTACTAGGCCAAAAAGAAGTTGCTTCCCTATAGCACTACAATTGCCACCATCGCATCCAAAGTTGTCCTCAGAAAAAGTTTGACAAAGCCTACCAATATGGAATCTATTTTTGAAAAACTCGTCATGAGAAATCTAACGGTGAAATGGAACTAGATTTTGATGCTTGAATCAAAAAAATACAAGTCTTTTATGACTTTTTGAACCCGAAATAAATGCACGTGGAGACAAGATCTAGGCTGGTTCTATAGGTAGCCATGTGCGCTACGGGATGTGGCCAAACAATTTTTTTCTAGTGTAGACAGCTGGATACAAGAACATGTGCTTAATATATACGGCGGTGAGCTTGCGGATGCCAGTGAGCGCGCGTGCGCCAACTGTATTTTTTTCCTTTAAGATATTTATAGTTTTCATTGTTAGATTTTACGCATAATAAGAAAAGCTCATGGACAGTGGCATGTTTTTGAACTGAACCAGAAAAAACGGGTAGAGAAATGCTCCTAAGCTATAGGAAAGCTAGCTACTGTGCAAGTCACGCAGGTTGATCTGGAGGGTAAAAAGCAATGGATATCCCGATTATTGATGGTTCAGATTTTTATTTGTTTATTTGATCAATATTTAACTATTATGATTCTTTATTGAGATAATTATGTGCATATAATCTGGCACTATTCAATTATCCAAGTAAAGAGTGCAACATGTCTTAATATATCTTCTTTTGATACTAGAAGAGGCCTTTGAAAGTTTCTAGCAGGTGGTGGTTGTGGGTCGATATGTCGACAACCATGGCCAGGGCTCGTCGGCCTCTACCTCCTCGATGACAACGGGGTGTGGCCCTCAAGGTCTCAACAGACAACGATGTAGCATAATCTTTATCTCATACACATGGGACAACAAAAATGTACACTGGTTGAAAAAAGCCCTTTAGTCCCGGTTCGCAACAGCCTTTAGTCCCGGCTGTGCAACCGGGACTAAATATGCGCGACTAAAAACCCCCCTCTTTAGTCGCGCCTCTTACGGACCGCGACTAAAGGCTTTAGTCCCGGTTCTTGTGGCTGACCGGGACTAAAGGCCCGTCCACGTGGGCGCCCGTGGTCCGTCGGGGCGGAGGACCTTTAGTCCCGGTTCTCGTGGCCAACCGGGAATAAAGGGCTCCTCCGCAGGTTTAGGGTTTTAGCCCCCCTAAACCTGGTTTCTTTTTAGTTTGGAGTGTTTTATTTTTTTATATTATATTTTGTCTTTTATTTTAATTTTGATAAAGTTTCAGTACACATATTTTACGCTACTATATACATGCATATGAAATTTCAAACAAGAAGAATTCAAGAGGAATATATAATATATATTCAATCTCGGGTGACCATATACAACTTCGAACAAGTTTCCATACACAATTAGGATGGATGACCATATACAACTTCGTACAAGTTTCAATCTCGGGTATGCATATAAATTTCTTCGTCCTCGGTATAGTGTTCTCCTTTAGGATTGATGACTTCCCTCATGAAAAATCCTGCTAATTCTTCTTGAATTGGTCGGAAGCGAGCTTCTGGACTAAGCCTCCTCCGCAAGTTATCCGTCGCGTTCCGCACGCTATCCGATGCCTTCCGCTCAGTGGTGTGTCTCCGGATGTTCTCACAAACATAGTATCCACATAGATTAGTCCCCGGTGGCTGCTTATCCACATTAACTAACCTTCTGAAATCTAGCTCATGTTTGAATTCACCGACAATTTCTTCTGAGAACCGTCTCCAAACCCTACAGGGCAAAGAAAATTAAATGAATAAGGAAATTATTAGTTACTTGATATTAGGAAATGAACGAAAGAGACCGATCGATATAGAGCTCAAATGATTGAAAATAATTACTTTTGCAGCATTTTTCTCATGTCGGCCCAACGCTTTGGATCCGAATCCATAGAGTCCATGATTAGAACTCTGGAGGTGTGAAGTTCAATATTTAGCAGAATCTAGTGAAACCTGCGGACACGTTACATGCACAGTCATGCATAACTCATCGATTAGACATACCATGCATGGAGTAAACAAAAGAGAATGGGCACAAGAGAGAAACACTCACCCAAAATGGTAAGGAAATAGAATATGACTTTTGAGTTGATGCTTTCTAAGAAACTTGTACAGGTCTTTCTCCACGTCTTCGGGGTGATGTTGTAACACATGTCCATTAACGATATGTGGGTCAATGAACCCAACTTCATGGATGTTTCTTATTTTGCATTCCCAAATCTTCAATCTGCATAATAGCGTACGCAACAATATAGTTAGGACAATATATATATATAGTGCAGGCAATGAAGAACGAGATGAGGTAGAAATAAATCACTTACAGAACGTAGCAACTCAGCATAGATTTGTCGAGGTCGCGCAGATTGAACAGCTGGAACAATTCACTCATATGAATTTCTACAGAGTACCGTTTGGTGTGATGCTCATCTGTAACATCCGCATAAACATATTCTTTGTCGGCCCATGTTATGAATTGCTTGTACCAACGTAGCAGATTTCGCATTTGTGGTGGTAGACTCTTTTCCCGCGCAGGCTCGACGAGAGGCCCATTCCGCACATATTGTAATGCTATCTCACATACTGGCGCATCCTCAAGGCCTAAGAAGGCACGAAGAGTCAAACCCATCTCGGACGCTTGTTTCATGGCACCCGCTACAGTCAATCCAAGTGCTCCCGCAGCTGCTATGATCTCGGGGTCCTCTTCCGGACCGGCTTTCACTATGAGCGGGGGGATCGATTGTTTCTTCTGCATCCCGAGCTGGTCAACTTGTTTCCCGCTTTTTTTACTTTCTTCTTTCTCCTCCTTCAATTATTTTTGCTTGCCTACGAAGTTCATGTCCATAGTCGTCAGGCATATTCAGCTCGGCTTGGGACGGTGTCGTCAAAAAATCCTTAGCCCACTTCTTTTGCTTCTCAGTGAATACTTGCTTGGGCTCAGGCTCTTTTTTCGCCTTCATATCCGCCTTCCATTTCTCATAATCAGCAGACGCGGCCAATTTGGTTTCAGCTTCACTAAGTTCCCCAGGCCTTGGGAGGAGAGGCTTCAGTGATGGCTCCGGTACCCTTGTGGTCTTAGGTACATAAGGGTCCGGGTTAATAGTCCAGGAGCGGGTTTCCTTGTTGTCCGCCTGCTTCTGCTTCTTCGCGGAGGTGGATTGGGGGGCGTCGTACCCGCCGGAGGAGGATTGGGGGGCGTCGTACCCGCCGGAGGTTGTGGATCGGGGGACGGCGTCGAATGGCGTGAAGGAGGTGTAGGTGAACCACCACGACCACCACCACCGCCACCACCGCCACCACCACCCGATGGTGGTGGACTTGCTAGCCTTGGCGCCTCGCCTGGAAACACTATGTACTTCTTTTTCCATAGAATGAACTGGCGCTTGACATCTCCAAGTCTTCTCTCCCCTTCGGGTGTAGGTTTGTCAATCTCCAGGTCCTCAAACCCTTGGACTATGTCTTCCACCGTGACACGAGCATAGCCATATGCAATGGGGTTGTTGTGGTGGAGTGCTCCAGGTGTACAGGGTAAAGCACTGCCGCTAGCTACCTTCATGGAAACGTTCCCCACGGGATAATGCAGATCACATTCTTTCATCTCCTTTACATCATCCATGGGGTAGTGAGGCTCCGGTGCACGAATCTCGATCATCGGTGCACTAGCACCAGGCGGGGCATCCGTGGAAGCCACGCTGCTTCTCCGCTGCTGGCTTCCGCGATCCGCTTCATGATCTTCATGCGGCCCTGCAGCCGATTTTTCTTTCACTAGTTCATGCACGGTCTGCTTCAACTCATGGAGTTCCGATGCAAACTTCGTCATAAGATCTACATCCCGGTCCGTCTTTCTCTTACGGCTTCTGTAACAGTACGGGTCATTGTCCTGGGAAAACCCTACTTTCCACGGAACTTTGCCTTTGCCTCGTACACGTCCTCCGTGTTCATCATTCCCGAGGGCTGTTGTCAGTGCGTCTTTCTCTCTGTTGAACTTGATCAAGCCCTCTTGAGCTTGGGTCATTGCGTCAATAAGGGCTTGGGTGGGAGCAAACTGTCTCTGCCGGTGAACACACACCCCTGTCTCCGGGTCTAGCGATCCCCCATGCCCGTACCACCAGCTTTTGGCCCTTGGGTCCCATCCCTCTGTACCTAGAGGGATTCCTCGCACCCTCAGGTCCTCCTCCATCTTCTGCCACCTAGGCTCCGAAAGGCGGTATCCTCCTGGCCCCATAATATGATGGAACTTTTTCTTACTCGCATTATCCTTATTTTTTTTCGATATTTCCTTGAAATGCTCCGATTGCTTTTGCCTCACAAATTCTGGCCAATCATCTTTCAGTTTCTCATGTTGTCCATTGAAATCCGGAGTCTTGCCCTTGTTGACATAGTCACGGGTTAAATTTTTCTTGAAGTTCCGGAATGCTTCGCCCATCTTCTGAAGAGCGAACTCTTTAACTAGCCTCCTCCTCTGACGTCCACTCGGAACCTTGTTACCGAATTCATCGACTTTGTTGTATTCCGGAGGTAGAATGAAATGTTCCATAAGCTTTCTCCAGCAATCCTTTTTCGTTCTCTTGTCGACAAAACTGAAACCAAGACGTGCCTTCTTTGGCTCCTTCCATTCCTGGACGGTGATCGGGACGTTGTCTCTAACAACGACTCCGCATTGGTTGATAAACTTTGAGGTGTGCTGTAGGGGCTTGCCGGTTTCACTGACAAACTCAATGGCATATGTTTCTCCTGTTTTCATCGCCTTGGATTTGCCACGCTTTGTCGTACTCGATCCGGAGGGCTAAAAAAAGAAAGAGAGTCGCGCGCGTTAATACATATGTATTCACATTTCAGTAAGTTTGTATCACGAGAGGCTCAATGTATATATATACCTCGCCGGAGGTGGTTGCTACTTGCAATTCGAGATCGTCGGTTGTTGACGGTTGACCTCCGTCGACAATGTCCGTTCCTTCACCTTCTTGATCATCGACAATCTCTGTTCCACCGTCAAGGTTCAGATAAGAAGAGACTACATCCTCTTGTTGCTCATATTCTGAGCCCGGCACATAAGGAATCTTGTTGTTGATGATGCCCATTAAATAACGTTCAGCCTCCGGATCCCTAAGAGGCTCGGTTCTATCGTCCGCCATATGTCACTCCTGCATGTAGTAAAAATTCTTTAAGTATAAAGGAATTAAAAAATAAGATTAAGGGGACATAGAGGAGGAGGAATTAAAAAATAAGATTCTTTAAGTAAAATTCTTTTTTTCTTCTTCTTCCTTTCTTCTTCCTCTTTCTTCTTTCTTTCTTCTTCTTCCTTTCTTCTTCCTCTTTCCTCTTCTGCCTTTCTTCTTCTTCCTTTTTCCTT
>NC_057802.1:8143787-8145697 GCF_018294505.1 Triticum aestivum | reverse complement strand
AAGGTACCCTTTAGTCGCGGCTGGCCACACCAACCACGACTAAAGGGTACCTTTAGTCGCGGTCCGCCTCCCCAACCGGGACTAAAGGGTTTTGGCGCCGCTTTAGTTCCCGCGCAGAAAGACCCTTTAGTCGCGGTTGGGGACAACAACCGCGACTAAAGGGTACCCTTTAGTCGCGGTCCGCCTCCCCAACCGGGACTAAAGGGTCTGTGCTGGAACTGGCGCGGTGCGGTGGGATGTTTAGTCCCACCTCGCTAGCCGAGAGGCTTCGACAATGGTTTATAAGCGCGGCTGCGCTCACCACTTCGAGCTCCTCTCAAATGCAGGCTTACGGGCCTATTCTGTCACTATGTGCCTGTGGGCCTACTGGGCCTTCTGCGGGCCTGAATCCTGGCCCATTAATGGGTTTCTAGTCGTATTCAGGCCGTGGTGGCCCAGTAGGTGGCATATTTTTTATTTTTTGCCTGTTTTTTGTTTTCTTTTTTGCTTTATTTATTTTGTTTTGTTTTTCTTCTTTTTTTTTCCTTTTTTCCTTTTTCCTTTTTTCTTCTGTTTTTTCTTCTGTTTTTTTCTTCTGTTTGTTTTTTTCTTCTGTTTTTTCTTATGTTTTTCTTCTGTTTGTTTTTCCTTTTTTCTTCTTTTTTTTCTTCCTTTTTCCTTCTTTCTTCTTCTTCCTTTTTCCTTTTAAAATCAGAAAAATAAAACTAATTCATTTTAAAATCTTAAAAATACACGTGGCAGTCGTGAGACTTCAGGTTTTGGAACTTTTTCTCCGCCATGTTTATTATTCCCTTTATATTCGACGAGAAGCCAGACGGGACCTTCATACTGCTCAGGCATTCAAAAAAAATGACCTTCTCTTCTTTGGTAAGAGCGTAGCTGGCACGACCTTGAAACCATTCCGGATGCCGGTCATCTGGGTCTTTCAAAAGTTGCTGGTCCTGCAGTGCTTCCTTTGTATCATTTGTCTTCCCATACACGCCCAAGAAGCTTAGCAGGTTCACGCAAATATTCTTCGTAACATGCATCACGTCGATTGTAGAGCGGACATCTAGGACTTTCCAATATTCTAGCTCCCAAAATATAGATTTCTTCTTCCACATGGGTGCGTGCCCGTCAACTCCCCGCGGAACTGATTGTCCGCCAGGACCCTTTCCAAAGATGACTTTCAAATCCTTGACCATATCAAATATCTCAGCACCAGTACGTTCCGCAGGCTTCGGCCGGTGATCTGCCTTCCCGTTGAAATGCTTGCCTTTCTTTCTTACGTTATGATTTCGGGGAAGAAATCGACGATGGCCCAGGTACACGTTCTTCTTACAATTAACCAAACGTACACTTTCAGTCTCATGTAAGCAGTGCGTGCATGCATTGTATCCCTTATTTGTCTGTCCCGAAAGGTTACGGAGAGCAGGCCAATCGTTGATGGTTACAAAAAGCAACGCTCGTAGGTCAAATTCCTCTCCTTTGTGCTCATCCCAGACACGTACACCAGGTCTGGCCCACAACTGTAAAAGTTCTTCAACTAATGGCCTTAGGTACACATCGATGTCGTTGCCGGGTTGCTTAGGGCCTTGGATGAGAATTGGCATCATAATGAACTTCCGCTTCATGCACAACCAAGGAGGAAGGTTGTAGATGCATAGAGTCACGGGCCAGGTGCTATGGCTGGAGCTCTGCTCGCCAAAAGGATTCATGCCATCAGTACTTAGACCAAATCTTATGTTCCTTGCGTCAGCTGCAAAATCTTTGAACACTCTGTCGATCTTTCTCCATTGCGTTCCATCAGCGGTGTGTCTCAACTCCCCGTCGGACTTACGGTCCTCTTTGTGCCATCGCAACGACTTGGCATGCTTTTTGTTCATGAACAGACGTTTCAACCGTGGTATTATAGGAGCATACCACATCAC
>NC_057802.1:8143271-8143777 GCF_018294505.1 Triticum aestivum | reverse complement strand
GGGAAGAAATCGACGATGACCCAGGTACACGTTCTTCTTACAATTAACCAAACGTACACTTTCAGTCTGATGTAAGCAGTGCGTGCATGCATTGTATCCCTTATTTGTCTGTCCCGAAAGGTTACTGAGAGCAGGCCAATCGTTGATGGTTACAAAAAGCAACGCTCGTAGGTCAAATTCCTCTCCTTTGTGCTCATCCCAGACACGTACACCAGGTCTGGCCCACAACTGTAAAAGTTCTTCAACTAATGGCCTTAGGTACACATCGATGTCGTTGCCGGGTTGCTTAGGGCCTTGGATGAGAATTGGCATCATAATGAACTTCCGCTTCATGCACAACCAAGGAGGAAGGTTGTAGATGCATAGAGTCACGGGCCAGGTGCTATGGCTGGAGCTCTGCTCGCCAAAAGGATTCATGCCATCAGTACTTAGACCAAATCTTATGTTCCTTGCGTCAGCTGCAAAATCTTTGAACACTCTGTCGATCTTTCTCCATTGTGTTCCAT
>NC_057802.1:8011964-8143261 GCF_018294505.1 Triticum aestivum | reverse complement strand
GAGCTCTGCTCGCCAAAAGGATTCATGCCATCAGTACTTAGACCAAATCTTATGTTCCTTGCGTCAGCTGCAAAATCTTTGAACACTCTGTCGATCTTTCTCCATTGCGTTCCATCAGCGGTGTGTCTCAACTCCCCGTCGGACTTACGGTCCTCTTTGTGCCATCGCAACGACTTGGCATGCTTTTTGTTCATGAACAGACGTTTCAACCGTGGTATTATAGGAGCATACCACATCACCTTGGCGGGAACCCTCTTCCTGGGTTTCTCGCCCTCAACATCGTCACCAGGGTCATCGCCTCTGATCTTATAACGCAATGCAGTGCATACAGGGCATTCATTCAAATTCTCGTATTCACCGCGGTAGAGGATGCAGTCGTTAATGCATGCATGTATCTTCAGAACCTCTAAACCTAGAGGGCAGACAGCCTTCTTTGCTTCGTACGTACTGGCGGGCAACTCGTTATTCTTCTGGAACATATTCTTCAACATTTTCAGCAAATTTTCAAATGATGAGTCACCTACACCTTCCTGTGCCTTCCATTTTAGCAAATCCAGTGTGCAGCCCAGCTTTTTCAGACTATTATCGCATCCTGGATACAACGACGTTTTGTGATCCTCTAACATGCGATCCAAATTCTCCCTATCCTTGTCAGTTTCGCAGCGTCTCCGTGCATCAGCAATGGTCCGACCAAGATCATCAGCGGGCTCATCATGTGCCTCTTCTTCACCTTCACCTAACCCTTCCCCACCTTCAGCATCATCCTCCATGAAAGTATCACCGAAATGATCATGATAGTTGTCATCGATATCATCCCCTTCTTCATCTTCTTCCATTCTAACCCCTCTTTCTCCATGCTTGGTCCAATAATTATAGCTTCGCATGAAACCGTGCCGAAGCAGGTGCATGTGAACGTCTCTTGAGGAGGAGTAACCCTTCTGATTCTTACAGACAGCACATGGACAGATAATAAAACCTTGCTGCTTGTTCGCATTTGCCACTACGAGGAAGTCTTTCAAACCCGTAGTGAACTCGCCGGAGAGTCGGGGACCGTACATCCATTGCCGATTCATCTGCATTATTATGATATAAAGTATATAATTAACTATCATGCATTTGTTAAACTAACTAGCTAGAAATAATACAAATTAAACAATGAACTACACACATGCATATTTTATCAATGACACATGAAAGGTTCAAGTTGCTAACCGCGATCGCGGAGGAAAAATAAATGAGAAAGCTCAAGTGTGGCTCGGACACTTCATATCATGTTTGTTTCAGGCTCTCGGGCATTTCATCGAACACCTTGTGTGCATAGGAGGAACCAAAAGCAAACCCACCACCCCCTTCTGAAAATTGTGAAGTGAGCTGAGTGAAGTGAAGTGAGCTGAGTCCTATATATAGGGATGGGCCTTTAGTCCCGGTTGGCCAGGCCAACCGGGACTAAAGCCCCTCCCGTCCGCCAGCTGGATGGGCCTTTAGTCCCGGTTGGCCAGGCCAACCGGGACTAAAGCCCCTCCCGTCCGCCAGCTGTCGACCGAGCGCGCTGGGCCCAGATAGTTGGTCGCGGGTCTCCTCCCGAACCGCGACTAAATACTCCTTTGGTCGCGGTTCGATTGTTTTGGGGACTAATGGGGGCGTATGGAAGCCTCTTTTTCTACCAGTGGTACTGTATACCAGATACTCAACATACAACGATGTAGCATAATCTTTATCTCATACACATGGAACAACAAAAATGTACTGTTTACCACATACTCCATTTTTCCACACTTGTAGTACTTGAGTAGTTAAATTAGACAAAACGAGGTTAATCTGAGCTTACTGAAAAGAGGCAAATTTGTTTTGCAAAAAAGAGGGGCAAATTTCAGACAAAGAGTGTGAGAAAATCAATTTTAAATTCGACATTGATGAATTTCAACTACAACCTATTTGGCATTGATGGATTTCAACAATCTCATAAATGTAAGTTCTATCACATTAGTTTGCACTAGGCAAGTAGAAAGGAATATTACAATGGTGGAGTTAAGGGTGCCCAATCTGAATAACACGTCCCAGATAGGCTCTACCTCGTGCCTCATGGAGTAGTCTTCATTCTCGCTTGCGTCTCGACAGATTGCCCTAGCTCCATGGAAATCGAAGGGATTGGCTTACCTATATGGCGTCTGGCATCTCGGAGGGATTAGCTTCCTAGTTGTGTACGACAAAATGTTTTTCAATTGAGTTGACGTTCTATTCGGACATGCAACAGGTAAACATGGAAAAAACTAACTAGGCCGTGTGGGTGTGTTTACGCGAAAAAACCCAGACATACATAAGAGGTGATGGAAGGAGAACTATGAAATCTTCGCCCTCTTAATATTATATATAGATATATATATAGATATGAGAGTAGTACTCATTGACATTATCCATCGTTATTGTCTCTTCATTATTCTTGGACTATTTCATCATCCAATTATTATCTCCGCAGATGAGGAGGATCCATGGGTGAGTTGCTCCCTAATCCGTTGCTTGCTAGCTTCATCTACCAGAAACCTTGGAGGCTCATGATTGATGGCACTGTACTTGCACGGGTCTTCATCACACAACTCGATTCTCGTCAAGACGACAGCTCGTACCATAACAAGTCTTACATAATTCATCACCTTGTCTTCCTCCTTAAAACCTTTCATCACGAGCAACTTCAATTTCAAGTACCTTCAATCCTTGATGGTTCCCACAACACATTGGTCTTCTCAGCACTATCCTCGGTCTTACTTAGTTCACATGAATGCCGAGATAGCTTCATGGACCACAAATAAATAGCACATTACATAAATGTTGGCATTGGTTTCGATATTAATATCTAAGATAAAGAACAACAGCAATAACACGAGTCAATACATCCAAGTAACGAATGATTGCTATAAAGCTAACACCCTCTTTAGAACTAGTTTTTGGAATGGCCTATATAGCTTGTCTGGAACAAATGAATGATTTTTGAGGATTCCCTAGAAACTTGGAGGAATCCAACATGAGATTAGACCTCACAGGAAAAATTATGCGTCGTGCATCGACATTATCTGTGAAAAAAACGCTATGCAGCATCCAAGCAAGATTGTACATCATTACTGTAATACTCATGAGATCTCCTATTCGTGCATCTCAAAAAGGTCAACATGTGATAGGATAGAGTTATTGGGTATTTTAAATTTTGATATCACACACTTAAACGGACATGTCGATTTTTTTTTGCTGATGGAAACATATCATGCAAACAAATTATATCCAGGCCAAGATGTGGGTTAACTGGAACAACTGAAGTAACGGACTTACATAAAAGTTCTCTAAGGAAGGTGCACCTTCGAGGATAAACATAGTCCAATTCAGATCGCACTCTGCAAAGATATTGTAAAGATGCGCATCTCTCAGTTTATTGAATATAGGAGTGAGCTGTCGAGGATCTTCAGGTTCAATCCAAATCTGCAGCAGAACGAAGTATAGAAATATGAGGAATATGTCATGATGTTAACAGGGACATGTTGAAACAAACAAACATGATGTAGACGCGGAGGGAACTGTAACTTACCATTTGAGTGCAAAAATTTAGATGCACCATTGACAGGTTTTTGTTACCAGATAAGCACTCGCTCAATGTGAATGGTGTCTGCCAAGATAGGGCAGGAGAAGTGAAGTATACTCTAACAAGCTGAGGGACATAGAGAAAATACACTGGGGGGTTTTCACCGCACCAGCTATCATAGACCAATTCCAGGAGTTTAGGGGCAGAGATTAGTTCAACTTGTTCACACCAGAAGTCGATAAGTTCAACTCCTACGAGCTCCAAGCATGGAGCATCTATCTTGAGGACAGAGGCCTGGCCCATTTGACATGATCTCAAGGAAAGGAGCTTAAGTTTATTGCAAGTGTTGAGGATATTGGGGATATCTGAGTCTTCAAAAGAAAGGTTCCGCAGCATCAGTTTGGTGAGCAAACTGAAGGGACCAGGGCAAGCATGGAAGAAGGACATAAAGTGTTGTTTGAACAGTACTAGTTCAGCCTCACTTGGACATGCAACATAGCCGGTCGCCGCAAACTCGAGGTATTCTGGTATGCCGATCTTCATGGCATCCCCAACCGCATGAGCGATGAAGGACAAGTAAGGGTCTGCTAGGTAGAAGCAGAGCTGGAGGATCTTGATGACCCGATTGCATCCACAAGGCGGAGGAGATAGAAATCTCCTTGTCGCATCAGTGTACGCGGTCATTATCTGATCCACTACTGTGCCTGGAAAGTCTTCAGCACTAATTTGCAGATTAGAGAGCTGATGCGGGAGGTGCCTCCATCGTGTGGAGAGCATGCCGGTCTGAATTGTCGTGGGCATGTAAAGGCATTCGAGGATTTTGAGTAGAAGATGGTCGGGTAGCGCTCTGATTCTGTCTTCGTTTTCGCTTGCACTAGTGCTATCTTCATCTCTGATGATCTACAAAAGAGAGTTAAACTAGTTGGATCAAAACAGCGGCAGAAGCCATATCTTGTTATTATTACAAAAAATTCTCCATGGGCAAGGTGAGTAGTATATGGCGGGACCCATGGATCCCGCAACCCACCTTATATCGACCAATCACACCTCGCGGTACGAGTTTTTGCATGGCGTGTTGCGACTAATTCCTTGGCCATTCTTGCAAATAAACTCAAAAGAAAGCTCGAGATCTCTGATATGTGTGCTCTGTGTGGGATGGAACACAAGGATACCTTCCATGCCTTATGCAGATGCCCACTGGCTCGAAGCTTATGGATGGCGATGGAGAGCGTGTGGAGTATGCCTAAATTGGAATCCATCTCCAATACAGGACCTGAATGGATCATTCACTTGCCGGATAATTGCAATGTTGATCAACGCCTACCAGTTATAATGACACTCTGGAGGAATTGGTTCGTGCGAAATGAAGTGTATCATGAGAAGCCAGCACCTCCTGTCGAAGCGCCTAGGAGATTCCTATGTGGCTACATCGACACATTGCTCCACATACAGCAGCACCCCACGGCTGACATAGCAAAAGGAAAGGAAGTTGTCTCATACAACCGGCACATAAGTCATGCACGCACACATGTTGCGCCGACGACCTGTACAAGACCTCCGGAGTACTGGTGTATGCTGGAATTTTGTCTATTTTGGGCCTAGCCCAATAGCAGTTTCAGAAATTCCTAATAAATCCTAAAGGCCCACGCAGCCCATTCATGCAAGACAAGAAGTAGAACTAAAATTTAGTCCCACATTGCTAGTTTAGAGGGAGTTGGGCCTCTTTATAAGGGAGGCTCTTTCTCCACATGTATGAGGATGAGAACAAAAGAGACATCCACGCGCGCTCCTCCTCCGCCGCCCGCCACGCCTCGGCGTGACGCAGGAATAAGCCGATCCGATGTCTAAATTTTTGCCACGCACGACTGTTATACGAAAGGTCACGCGGAAGCTGAAACATTTTTGATGTAGTGGAGATTGAATACGAACGGCGCATCTCTTCGCCTGCTGCCTGTTCGTTTCATCTTCCTCGTTCTCTTCAGCTCCCGGTGCAGCCTCTCGCCTCCTTCTCTTGCGCCTATAAAAGGGAGGTCGCTCCTCTCAGAGAGATGCACCAGAACTTCTTCTTCCTCTTGCCACAAGTTCCTGAGCACTGCGCTGCTGCTACGTTCTTTCCCATCCCGGCTTGCGGCGTGCACCGCAGGTCAGGACAGTAGGCCTCCGAAACCGCACCTCTTTGAGTCCTGTACGGGAGAAGGGTGATAAGGTTTTTGGGGAGCGCTTCACGCGACTACTGACTTCTTCGTCACGGACGCCCCGGACTCCGACGACTACTTCCCAAACGACGACTTCTTCCCCGACGTCGACAAACTCCTCGATGACATGGCTGGCAAGGACACCGACCCCAAGTCTAGCACTTCTGCTGCTGCTGTCCCGTACGCGTTCTTCCTCTTTCTATTAGAGGCCCTGCTACAGTTCCTTGTTCTAGTGTTTTCCCTAGATATGTTAGACTCTGTTTCATATATGCAACTTGCTATACTGTCTGCTCTAGATGTGTTTAGTTACAGTTCATATATGAAGATGTTGTTTACCTTCTCTTTGTCAAATCGCATGACTTGTTTTATCATTGCTATACTAGTCGTACTTTATGTAGTATTTCTGTTAATAAAATCATTCGGTAAATTGCTCATATTTCCAACAATCCAAAAACCTTATTATAGGCAATTTACACCAAGTGGTTTTGCTGCTTCCATGAGACCTCCTATGTTTGAGGGTATCCACTATAAGAGGTGGCGCGTGAGAGTAGTCTTATGGTTTCAAACCATGAGTTGCTATGACGCCACTCTTGGCAAACCTGAAGGGGAGAATGATGCCCAACATGAACAAGCTTTTCAGAAAATGGATACTCTGTTTAAGGCTGCTCTCTTGAGTGTTCTTGGTGAGAACATAGTTGATGCGTATGCATCAATTGATAATGGAAAAGATATGTGGGACGCACTCGAGGCCAAGTTTGGGGTCTCGAATGCTGGCACTGAGTTCTACATCATGGAGCAATTCTATGATTATAGGATGACTGAAGAGCGCTCTGTGGTTGAGCAAGCTCATGAGATACAGTCATTTGCTAGAGAACTTGAGCACTTCAATTGTATGCTACCGGACAAGTTTGTTGCCGGAGGTATCATCACTAAGCTTTCCTCCTTCATGGAGGAACTTTGCTACCTTACTGAAGCATAAGAGATAGGAGTTTTCCGTTTCGGATCTCATTGGTACTCTTGATGTGGAAGAAAAGGCGAGAGCAAAGGACACACGTGCTCGAGGTATTGAGGGAGGATCTACTGCCAATCTGGTATAGAAACAGAACTTCCAGCCCCACAAGTTCAAGAACAAGGGCAAGCACTACAAAAAAATACACTTCCGTGATGATACGTGTTTGTCACAGTAGGTCACGTTTTCTGTCATGCATGTACATCCATGACGATTTTATGACAGAATCAAGATAGTCATACCTGTGCTGTCATAGAAGTGTTCCATGACATTACCAAAATTATCATCACGAAAGTGTACACTTCCATGATGAAAAATCGCGCGTCATAGAAGTGCTTTCGTCAAGGGTGACCGACACGTGGCATCCACCGTAACGGGTCGCCGTTAAGCTATCGGGTCCGGTTTTGGATCCGATATCCCGTTAATAGCCCGGACCAATGGCGATTTTCCACGTGTAAAATCATCATTGGCTGGAGGAAACACGTGTCAGCTCCCCGTTGGCACAGGTGTCACTCATCCAATGGGCGAGATGCGCTTATGAAATGTTGACACGTAGACCGGCCCAAAAGTGGCCCATAAAGTTTAAATGGGCCGGCCCAACTAAAGGCCCACAAGATTTTGCGGTCCATAATGGGCCGACCTAGCAAAAGGCCCACGAGATTTTGTGTACCATAATGGGCCGGTCCAGCTAAAGGCCCACAAGATTTTGCGGGCCATAATGGGCCAGCACAGCTAAAGGCCCGCGAGATTTTGTGGACCATAATGGGCCGGCCCAACTAAAGGCCCACAAGATTTTGCAGACCATAATGGGCCAGCCCAGCTAAAGGCCCACGAGATTTCGCCGACAATAATGGGCCGGCCCAGCTGAAGGCCCAAAAGATTTTGATGACACTAGTAGGCCAGCCCATTAACAGGCTGCCATGTTTTGGGCCAAATGTCGGCCCATATTTGATCCGGTCCATTAACAGTCTGCCATGTTCCGGGCCTAATAATGGCCCATATGAGATCCGGCCCGTTAAAAGCCTACCACATTGTGGGCCAAATTACGGCCCAGATCAGGTCCGTCCATTTGAGAGGCTTTGGGCTAAATTATGGCCCATATCAGATTCGGCCCGTCAACTGGACGCTATGCTTTTGGGCCCACTTGATAAAGGCCCATTTAGTAATTCGGCCCGATATTAGTTTCCGCCTGTTAAAGGCCCGTTTAACAGTTCGGCCCTATATATTTCGGCCTGTTAAAAGTCCGTCATATAGTTGGGCCTAACTACGGCCCCGTTTGCATCCGGCCTGTTCACAGACGATAATCTGATTGGGCCAAACAAGGACCGAGACAATTTTGGCCTGTTATAAGCCCATGATTTAATTGGCACAATCATGGGCCAGGGTCTATTTCGGCCTGCTGCCGGCCCGTGAGCTGTTCGGCACGTTTCAGGCCCAACCTACTTTTCAGCCTCCTAAAAGCCCATAGAGTTTTCTCGGGAAAATAGGGCCGGCGGTTTACTCGGCCTATTAAAGGCCCGAATCTACTATTGGGCCAGTTTACATTTAGGCCTGTTAACGGAGCAAGATGACGGGGCCCATGATGCGGATCATACATGGTGATTTGCATGATGGCCCGATTATGTACCGTAATTTTACTGTTTGGCCGGTTTACTGCGAAGACAGGATATATATACAGTAAAATAACTGCAGCATCGTGAATAAGTAAAAAACCTAGACTATACAATAATGAAATCACGGCATATTACATCCACTTGGCATCAAAGTTCGCCACTATGATAATAAAGCACAAGCAGACAGCAGATTACATACACTAGGCATCAAAGATCGCCACTAGTGCAATTAAACACGCCGACAAAATAATATACAAAAGCGACAACACTTCAATATAGTTCAAGAAAGGTTAGCCCTGCTCGTGAGCTGTAGCGCAAGCAGCTGAGCACGCTGATGAGACTGCATTTGTTTGACACTTATATCCTCCTCACTCTGAAAGATAAACAAGCAGACAAATGACAGGTTTTGCACATATAAGTATCAGTGCTGACCATTCATCACATTTCTTACTGACGATAAAATGACACAGTTTAAGATAGCATTAACACAATATGGTAATGTTCAGGTCAAGACATGGCAGGAAATGACATTGTGAAGGAGTTGGAGCTTCACGACACCACTGGATTACAGATCAAGAACTCATAAGTATCAATGGCTAGTGTGCTATCAATTTATCCCATTTCAGATTTGCAAAATAAGATCACTTGCTCTGTATAGTTTAATTTACATGGTATGAAGAAGGAACTTGGTTGTACAACTGAAAACTTAAATTGAGAAGGACAAACTTTTGATTATGAACTACTCCCTCCGTCCCATAATATAAGAACGTTTTTTACACTACACTAATGTCAAAAATGTTCTTATATTATGGGACGGAGGGAGTACATAATAAACTTTAAACATGCAATTTGATGCAAACACCAAAAATAAACAGCTGTTGCAGTCATGCCTAACCGAATATACACAACAAAGTTTGAAGGGTTGAGAAGGAAAAACTTACATTATTGGTGAAGGCAGGCTCTATAAAGCCCTTGTCCATGCTGATGGGGGGGGGGGGCAATTCAAGAAGTTTACCACATAATCTTCTTCATAAGCATTGCCTTTATTCTACATTTTGTTAAGAGTAAATATAGATGTGACAATATAAGAAAAAATGGAGAATATTTAAGATAAGATGAAGAGTGATGCTACATAACCAAGTAGCTCTAAATGTAAGTACAGCGATACACGCAAAAGGTACAACCAAGAGCAATGCAGAGCTAAACTTCTTCAGTACCATCGGTGTTATCCAACCTTATGGTAAGAGTAAATAGTGATGGTACATGAACAACTACCTGTCAATATAAGTACACTGATAAAGGACAACAGGTACTTACAAGAACAATGCAGAGCTAAAAAAATTCATTGGCATTGGATATATTCTACACTAATGTAACCATTCATACAGATCAGATAATTTGGAGCGAACAATTGATAAGCAAGCTATCATGCATACTGCTGTCACATAATGAACCAGGTATGTATGCAAGTACAGTGATACTAACAAAAGCAAAGCAGCGGGCAGCATATTTGCGATATCTTATCATTCTTTTCAAACCGGGATTCTTTTTCAAGCAGATTTCCTGCAAAAAAGATCCATAAGGCACATGCGGAAAAGTAGAAGTTCAAATTTTCATGCGATATCATAGACAATACCTCATCCTCGGAACGAGACCAGTGCATAACAAGGTTTTTCCATTCAATGTATTCTAAATTTAGCACAGGAGACTTCACCAGAAATGTGTTTATAGACTTGCCATCAAAGTGTGATTTCCTCAGGTACCACCAATACTGCTGCAATGCTTCCTTGAAAAGCACAAGCAAGCTTTGCTCATCATGACTATCCAGATTGACCCTCGCCTACTTACAACAATGTAATGTAAATCATTGATGTTCTCAATCAGCAGAAAATAATCACCATGAAAATATCACTTACACGTAAGTGGGACAGGAAGATGTGAAAATGGTGTTTGTCTTCACTATAATCTTCCCATGATGGGAATATATGCACTTAGTGCCTAACAACATTGAAAGCATTGTCTTTTAAACTGGGAATAACTGGAATGGGGTTCCAATCTGCAGGAATTGGCCGTCTTTGCAGTTGGGATAGGTCTTCGGTCGGTGGACTTGATGTACTTTTTGCTGGAGTGGGATTTTTCTGTGGTACGGCTGGTGCTATGGCAACTGAAATCGGCATACCTTTTGCTGGAGTGCAGGTCCTGTGTGGTGGGGCTAGTGGTGTGGCCAGTGAAGTATGGGTACAGTCTGCTGGAGTCGGTCTTACGTTTTGTGACACTGGTTGTACAACCAATATAAGTGGGGTGATGTCTGATTTCTCCGGCACAACCACGTTTTTCAAGGACTTTGCTGGTACTCCTTCAGGTTTGGCAATCACCCTCTTCCTTTTTGATGTCTGATGCACAAGAACAACATTTGAGTGGAAAAACATGGTATGATGACAGCTGGAATATGTATTGATAATGGATGGGCATGGCATCTCGACATATATGATGAGTAAACTAAGTAGATGGTGGTGCAACAAAGTAGAAGAAATGCAAGACAACATATGCAAGATACGCGCAATCAATAAAACCTTGCCAAATTAGAACAGACACCATGATGGGTGAACATGAAAGGCCATCTGCCTTTGACTCCTCGAGGTTAGAATAGTCATTAGGATCATATTCTGAACAAGAATCTACAGGTGGGGAGCGTATGAGTTTCATTGCATCCAGAATGGCACTCAATGCCTTGGTGCCAATTTTGTAAGTCATTGCAGTGTTCCACAATATTCTTCTGATGCGCGGATTCTGATATTCACTGTAAGTGCGTATAATATCTGAGAACCATGAAAACATAAATAGTTGTGAGATTATCTTTGTAATGCAGAGGAAATTCTAATATAGGGGCGCCCCTGTAAACACTTGTGTGCTATCACTGGATTCTGATGAGAGAGCTCATGTGTGCTGTAATATGGTGCGTGCATTTATATAATCTGGCACAAGTACAGAAAAAATAGGCTCCAGAAGTAAGGATAGTTGGCAGATGATAGGTTCAAAATATACTGTATAGAGAGTTTATTGCCAAACCATGATAACAAGAGCACATAGCAACTAGGCAGATCATAGTTTACATAAAAGGGGTACACCATAACCACGATATATAAATCGGGAAAGTGGAACTGGCTTGAAAATACGGTGTTGTATTGCTGCTAGTAATTGAAAGCCTATCGATCACGTATAGGCCAGCTCTATCAGCTGTTGACTGCAGATGTCCCTGCTCCCCTTCCTAACAAGGAACATACTGTACGTACTAAATACAGAATAACAAAAGAGGAACATGTTAAAGAACAGAAGAGGAAGCATATTCTTGAGGTTCCGCTTAATTGCATACAATGTTGGTTGCCCACTCATGATGAATCACAGCGCCCAAAGAAATGCAATTCCATGTTGTCTCTCTATATGTGGCAATTTTGAACAAGAGTCGTTAGGATCATATTCTGAACAAGAGTCAACAGGTGGGGAGCGTATGAGTTTCATTGCATCCAGAATGGCACTCAATGCCTTGGTGCCAATTTTGTAAGTCATTGCAGTGTTTAGCTTCAAGAGTGGACTGCTGCTAGTGTAATACAAAGCAGCTACACAGATCATAGTGTAGATATAACGGGAAAACCGTAAGCATCAGAGTAAAATCAGCAAAGTGGAACTTGCTGGAATATATGTGCTAGTATTGCCGGTACGGCTAGAAAGGCTTCGGATACCAGCTCTCTTCAACTGAAGGTGCGGTACTGTTAATATCAGTGTAACTCTCAAAGGCGACACAGCTCCCCGCATTTCCTTGCTATTCTTATAGGATTCAAGTGGGCAGGCCACTACAAATCCTATTCCCATGTTTACAAAATCCTACGAATCAAAGAGGCCCGAAGAGTTCAAAGTGTCCATCACAACCGACCGTATAGACCTCTACACTGCAAATGTCCCTGCTCATCTTCACTACAAGGAACATACTGTACTACTATCATACTCCCTCCGTTCCAAAATATAAGTCTTGGTAGAGATTTCCACTATGGATCACATACAGATGTATCCAGATACATTTTAGAGTGTAGATTCACTCATTTTGCTCCATATGTAGTCCATGGTGGAATCTATACAAAGACTTGTATTTAGGAACGGAGAGAGTACTTATTAAAGAAGAACGGAAGAGGAACATGCTAAAGAAGAGCAAGCAGATTTTGGATAATAAAATGTTCGTTGCGGAGTGCCCACACATGATGAACCAGAGCGCATCAAGAAAGCAACTCCCTTCTGTCTCTCTATATGTGGTGCACGTGCTTTTTTGAAATTAAAGTAGGAACATTAGCTGACCAATTAAATGTTATCTGTTTTAGTAATATCAGCATCATATCAGATTCGTACTTGAGCAACAAGTTTGGAATTATGAGTGGCACGTTGTTTAGCTTGATGGATTCAGGAGCAGTGCTAAGCAGGTACGATGATGGTACTGAATATAAAGGCATGTCTGCATGCAAGTCACGTGACTTTTGTCATTTGGGTCAGTCGACCATTTCAGGCGGTTGGATGAAGATCCTACATCTCCTAACCCTTCTTCTTCCTCGTCTCTGATTCTTCCCATACAGAACACCGCACGGGCCGCCGGCCGGACCACCGGCCCCCACCGCCCGTGTTCCTCCGCCACCCCCACCCCCACCCCGCCCCCACCCGCGTCGAGTTTTCTTCGTTCGGCGAGGCCCCACCACCGCCCCCCCCCACAACCACCGTCCCCACCCGAGCCCCTTCGTTCGCACCGGTGAACTCCGGCGAGCTCTGAAAAATCGACTGACCCAATTTTGAAATTTAGTCTACTGTGATTTAACTAGTGTGGAATATAAAACGGGAAAACCATAAGCATTGGGAGTATAGTGTTGAGCGTGCCATGGCGGATCTGAAGGTGCAAACCGGACAAAGGCAACTTCGCAACCAATGTTTGCTTCCAACTAGCAAGTAAGTGATGGACAAGAAATCAGAGTAAAGCAGTGGCGATCTATTTTCTTGCTGCGATAAATAAGTTGAGCAGATACGAAAGAGTACCGCCTCTGGTGCGGCGCCGTGTATGCATCTGCTGAGAATTTGACGGTGCTGCGGTAGCGATGGCTGTCAGCGGCGTGGAAGCAGATCTAGGAGGGTAGACGGTGGCGGCGGGGCGCGGTGGACGAGACGGTCGTAGGAGCGGCGCCGGCAAGGTGGACGACGGCGGGGATGAAGCGAGAGGACGGGATGCAAGGATCCCGGTCCGAAGCCGTGGATGAGAGAGGTCGATCTCTTGTAATGGACGGCGGCGTCGGGGTATCAGCTCCGCATGGTGGAGGAGGACGGCGGTGGATGGGGTGGCGGACGGAGGAGGCTGGGGTGGAGAGGGTGTTTTGGCGCCCACGGAGTACGAATGGGGAAATGGAGGTAGAGAGGAAGGGGGAACCATGTCTTCAGGGCGCGCTTGTCTCAAATGCGAGGAAATTTACAAACTTAGCCCCCGTTTCAAATTTCCTACATCACAACAATATTAGTCGGTTGGGGATAGGACAGTAATCTCGCATACACCAAATATTTGCCGACGAGAGTTTGTTTTTGGCACCCACCGTGTATGAATCGGGGAGGGAGTCGATTTCGGCCGAGGACACACTGTGTTTTGGCGCCCACCGTGTATGAATCCGGGTGAGAGGCGGTTATGTCACGTTTGAGTGAAATTACAAACCTACCCCTATCGAAACCTATAGAAATCGAGCAGATAGGCTTTGCGTGGCAGGGATAGGCAGTAGTAATTTCCATCTCGCAGATTTTGGTTTCGGGCGGTTACTGCGACTTTCCCCGCTTCGTTCAAATTTTGCAGAGTGCACGTTTACCGTGCCAACTCAATTCGAATCCCGTTTGTATTCTATTTTTTTCGGGCGGGATCCATTTTCGATTGGAATAAAATTCTATATACATCATTTTTTATATATACTTTCAAAAGCACAACACCCTTTATACATAAATATGGTTTACAAATGGCATGATCTCAGATTCATAAGGTTGTATCCATCAATTTGGATTTTCAAATATTTGAAACCACTTTATGTTGAAATCCAATGTATGCATTCCTCGCTAACTGTCTCCAATTAATGTGTGTTTCATGCGGGTTTTTTTACTTCTCAAACATGTATAATGTGTTTCACACACGCAACATATAGTGTAATCCCGTTTAGACATTAATTGCATATAAACCATGCATTGTTTCTAATTAAAGAATCTATGGATCACCAATATTGATAAACTATATAACATTACACGTGTCCCCAAATTCAAATGAATATGCATGTTTGATACACCAATTTGCGTTATGATATTATCGATGTCGTGATCTCCAGTTTAAATATTTGAATCCCATTTAATCCAGATATTCGTCTCATATAACTATCACTCATGCTTATATAGGACTATCTCTCTAGACCTATACGCGTTCATCGTCTCTCGGGTATCTCTCGTGCTACCTGTATGTCGACAATGATCTTTTATCTTCGTAACACACTGACGGTACTCTCTCCCTCGACCTTCATCACTCTATCTCTCTCTAAGTATATCTCGCTCCCTGCTATGTGTCTCTAACTATGATTCTCCATGTGGAATCTCTTTCTCTCACACAAACACAAAACTTTGTCTCCCGGGGTCTCATTTCTCTCTACTATTCCCCTGTGTGCCACTCGCACACCCCTCATACAGAGATGTCTTTCGCTCCTTAGGTATGAGAACCTACGACTCTTCCTCTTAAATATCTCTTTCTCACACACAAACACAAACTCTGTCTCCCAGGGTCTCATATTTCTCCACTGTTCTCTTGTATGTCGCTCACACACACTCTCTCTCCCTAGAGATATCTTGCGTTCCCTCATATGTCTCTCTAGCTATCACTCTCGTTGTGAAATATCTTTCTCTCTCGCAGACACAAAACTCCGTCTCTCGGGATCTCATTTCTCTCCGATATTTGTTTGTATGTGAGTCACATGCACCCTTTCTTCATCTCTCTCACACCCACACACATAACTCAGCCTTCTGATCCACTCGACTCCTATCTCTAACGCACACTAGCTAGCATCTTTATCTTTCTATTTATCTGTTTCTCCATCAACCTTCTTTCATTTATAGGTTGATCTCTTTGGCATAATCGTTGTGCCTCACTCCCTCTGCTCGCCATAGATGCATGCTCCAGCCCACGCCACTATCTCTTAAAGACAAAAACACATGCTCAATTGTCGGGCCTTCTTCCCCGCATTCTCACATGCATGCATATTGTCATACCGATCCGTCTCTCCCATGTCATTGATCTTATGACTTATGTATTCTTTCTTTTATCTCGATCATGCGCGCGCACACACACACACACATCCCACGTATACATGTATACCTCTCACACATGCACGTTCAAGGTCTCTATGTCTCCATACGTAGTTAATTACCCTCAACCCTAACGCCACATCGAATTGTTCTCTTCTTGTGTGCACATAACTTCCGCCTGGATGGGTAAAACACACACTCACACTTAACAATCTCCTTCTAGCTACCCCTACCCCCCTCTCACTCTTCCCCTATATCCCCGAAACCAATGAGACCATCCCTTCGTTTAATTCCCGCCTACATGCACCATCGATATATAGTAGTCTTCCTCGATGTCTCTCGAACAAACACGTTCTCTCGATGTCGACTCCTCTCACGCGCAAACACTTTCCCTTCCCTCTCTATGGGCATTTTCTCTCTCGCACCCCATCGTTGGTGGCCTCTGCCATACACATCACCTCTCTATGATGAAGCCATGCACACTTAAATTACATTCGCCACCGAGGACCCCGCGACACACACACACACACACACAAACACACACACACACACCCACCCCCCCACACAAACACACACACACACACGCACGCACGCACCCACCCACCCACCCACACAAACACACACACACACTAAGACTCCATCACACACACACACACTAAGACTCCATCTCTCTCTCTCTCTCTCACACACACACAAACACACACACACACACTAAGACTCCATCTCTCTCTCTCTCTCACACACACACACACAAACACACACACACACTAAGACTCCATCTCACACACAGATGCTCTGGGTGGAGCATTTGTTCCTACCACCCTTCATCCAACCTTACCCGTATGATAAACAATCACCTTAATTTACTTGTATAACATGGACAAATTCCACTTTATTTTAGTAGTTAGCAAACTTATCATCTGTACCCTTATAGAAAACCGAGTTGGCGATGATGGTGTGCCTGCCATCTTGTAATACAGACCGTCTGATCTATATCTGACGGATAGAAAGCAAACTATGATAATTTTACAAAAGATACCCGCACCTCTCTCCACATCCTTATCTCCCACAACCTCATTCCTGAGCAATTAAAAAAGAAAGTCTCTGGAACAATCTAGCATGGTGGCCGCTGCCGCCTGCCGGCGCCGTCCATCCCCATGCCTCCGCCCATTCCGACCACCAGTCACCACCACGCTCCACTCCTCCTCACCTTATCTCTCATCTTTCATTTTTTCGATGACATTCTCGAGAAACCAGTTTTCCGATAAAATTCTTGAAATATCATTAGTTTTTACACATGGGATTACTCCTGCATGGGTAAATCACAACAGGTGTTTTGTAAAAAAAAATGCATATTGATGTTCCATGCAATGCACGAGCATCTTGCTTGTAATTATATAACGCAAATCACGAGCAGGAAGTGACATTTTTTTACACAACCATATTAACATGGCCACGTAATCACTAGCTAAAGTAAATACCATTATACTTATATCCCGATGCAAAAGGTTGAGTACATGTCCGAAGAGTAGAGTCGCACACACGCACTCTATCTCTCAGAATCTCTCACACACACACACCAGTTATGTGATGCCTACTTAAACAGACACGTATGTTACAATTTGTGCACCCGCGGGTACACGTGATGCTGCGCATTTATTTAAGTCGGACGGCGAACCCAAACAGTAGCTGCATTCATTCCCCTCCCACCGCCTCTTCTCTGGTCGTTGTCGCCCTGTAGCCATGGCCCGGCCAAAGGTAACAACATACGCCGTACTCCCACCGGAGCGGCGGGAACTCCGTGCTGCTTCGGCGGTGCGGCGGGACATCTCTGCTGCTTCCGCGGCGTGGCCGGACCAGTCTGCTACATCAACGGCACGGCGGGACCTCCGTGCTACTTCGATGGCGCGGCGGGACCTTTGTGCTGCTACTGCTGCGCGGCTGGACATGTCGGCTGCTTTCGCGGCGAGGCGGGACATCTCTCGTGCTTCTTCTTTCATGCTCGCCACTCCCTCGTGGAAACCTCTCGACCCAGAACTCACGCTAGCCATGACAGACGCAAGGGAACGATGCTGAATGGCTTGATTGTTTTTTGTGGACGAGGAGTTGAGGAGGAATGTGCAGTCATCTTGGCATAGTAGTATTTATAACCGAGTACTACTAATACGCTCCTAAGTGGGAAACCGTTTAGGTTGTGATTGGTGTGAACAGGTTTGCAATTAAATATAGCGTGGTACTACTTCCGTCCTAGTTTATTAGTCCCCTTTGTAATTTGTGCCAAATTTTGACTAAATATTTAACTTAAAAATGTTAGTGCATGTCAACAAAAATTGTACTATCGCTATTCCGTTTCAAAAAAAGCATATAAGCTGTTACTTCTTACCCAAAGGATCTTTATATCCAACAGACACAAAATATCCATTCGACTGTTCGAAATTACTTTCACTACTGATCTGATGTCGAGGTAATTGCTGCATTGCCACCAAAACCCACCATCTCTTAAGCTAAAGTAGACCGAGCTAACCCCTATATTGACATATTACTAAGATAAACAGAAGGCACTGTAGAATCATTTAAGACATGAGCTTGTCAATCTGAATGTGGAGGGACACCAGCTTAGCCTCGGCCAGCACCTTGGGCGGAACTGTGAAGAAGGTCAGCTCCTGCACGGCGACGTCGCCGGGATCCCTGCTGCTCGTCACCTCGATTTCCACCTTGACGGTGTCGGTCCTGCCTTTGGGCTCCCCCGGTTGGCCGTTCGCCCACAGCTTGGACACGTAGTGCGGCAGTGGGTATGCCCCCGCTCTGATGCAGACGACTGACACGGCGATAGGCGCGCCGATGTCGAGCACGCCGCCGACCAAGAAAAATGTGCGGCCGTCCTCCTCCGCGAACAGCAAGAGCCGTGGCTCTGACAGTGGCACTTGCAGCTGGAGCGCCTTGCCGTACTGGATCCTGTGCACGGGCATGGGATGCACGTTGCTCATGTGGTGGGAGAGCCACGGCGACGGGCCTTCGTAGCCGCAGACGGGCACGGGGCATTTGCAGGGCGCGAGCGAACACACGCTCTGGTGATCGGCGAGCTTGTGGTAAGTGACGTAGAGCCCACAGCCTTCGTGCGGGCACTCCACCCTCGCCGAGGAGAGGACGGCGTCCACCGCCGTGTTCCGCACGTCAAAGCCACCGCCGCGCTCGCACTTCTGGCACTGCCACTAGTTCTCGGGGCGCTCGACGCGACAGTCCGCACAGGCCAGGTGCCCTCCCTTGCACTGCACAAATCAATCGAACATCACATCAATCAAGAAACCTGCACCTTGCTCGATCAGCCGAACAGAGAGGTGTATTCGAACCTCATAAACTAGAGGCTTCAAGGGGTGGAGGCACAAGGGGTAGTGCAGCAAGGTGAGGTCCATCGAAACCATAGAGAGCTCCATCGTCGGCTCCTGTTCCATCTGTATGATCTCGCCCTCCTCGTGCACAACCATCTCTCGCTTTATTAGGGCCAGGGCATTACAAAGCTTTACCATCACATATTCATACTACTTCAAGGTGCATTAAATCAACACATACAAGTATCAAAAGGAGAGTCACGCATGCATGCATGCGTTGTAATTAGTGCATCGGTAAACGCAAATTATTGAAATATATCGAGTGCAGTGCTTTGATGTGTCGCATCAACTCGTACAAGACCGAGAAGTTTGATTACTACAACGCCCTCTCACCTTAACCGCACCTGCCTTTGGCTGCATGACAGGTGGGCCACCAACCTGTTGGGCCCACCTGTCATAGACGCAAAGGCAGGAGCAGTAAGTCAATGAAGCTGTGTCCCTCCCTCGCCCATGAGCGTGGTGGCTGGCAGGACTAGGAGAAGCTTTCGTTCGCTACACGCTCTCCCTACCGCACGCGGTGGACATGCAGCAGTTCAATCGGTGTCAGATGGCCAGAAGCATACTGTAGTACTCCTCCACTGCAGTAGTACTCCATCATTGTTCGACTTCTCGAAGAGGCAAAGAGCCAAGCGCAGCCCGGACGCTTGTGTGGCAGTTTATGTGTAGAGTAGTCTAGGATAGCGTGTACCGTGCCTGTAAGCTTAAAATCGTTGGGGTCGGCTCCATGCTATATTTTTTTGATTAAAATAATCTTCTGGCCCTACCTGTCATCCTGGTGATTCTAGTTTGCACGCTCATCTGGTCAAGATAGGAATATATATATTTTAATTTGTGGTGGGGTAAATGTTAGAGGTTGCAGCAAATGGAGTATTGTACACTGTGGGTCTTTCAGCCAAGTTTAGAGGCAACCATGTGGGGCCAGTGCTATGATGTGTCGCCTCAACTCGTACAACGAGGAGAAGCTTGATTTTACTACTACACGCCTTCTCCCTCGCCCATGCGCGCGGTGCCTCGCTGGCAAGGACATGCTTTTGCTTATAGTACTACAACAAGCTATCCCTCCCGCTCGCGGTGGACGGACATGCAGCAGTGGATTCGATACTGTAGAAGCAGTAGTAGTAACATCATTGTTCGTCTTCTGGAAGAGGCGAAGAGCCAAGTGCAACCCGCACGTGGCAGTTGCGAACCTTGGAGCACGCATATAGCCAGGCTCTTGCATGAGACAAAATTGCTATGTGAGCCCACTATTGTGGTAATTGCTAGTATAGCCCTGTAAACCAGAAAGGAGTATTTGCCTTTCTAGAGATTTCGACAAGTGACTAGACTACACCGAGACGGAGTACATATGGAGCAAAATGAGTGAATCTACACCGTTAATAAATACGTAGTTATCTCGTTTTCCTCTCGGCCTTGGTCGCGGTGCACAATATTGATTATACTAGTACTATCATCTTGAAATTTACGAAGTCACCATAGGCACCTCGTCGTCGACGGGAACGTCTCCTGACACGCGATAGACTCGAGTGGCAATTACCTCCATAGGTGCTTGAATGCCAAGGATGGAGAGGGTAGCGGTTCCCGAGACGTTGAACGGTCAATGATGCATCCTCAAATTACATGCAGAGTGAATTAATTGGAGAAGCAGAATAGAGCCAGCACGATGTGGATGCAACAGAGTTTGGATTCTCATATAAAGGCGCCCCACCACTCCAATCCATCTACTCCTTAGTCTCTGTGCAACACTGCTCACTCCAATCCCAGACCAAGTGACCAGAAGCCAGAAGCACCTATGGAGGCGATGGACGCGAGCGGCAGTCGGCTATGCCAAATCATCCAAGGCGCCGGCCTGCGGCCCCGCACCGCACAACGTTTCCAGACAGTGCTGGCGACCACCGGCTTCGTAGCCCTCGTCGGCACCGGCTTCGCCTCTCGCATGGACGACATGATGGTCAACTCCATCCGCAAGTTCGCCGCCGTCAAGAAGCGTGTAGCGAAAGCTCCTACTAGTCCTGCCATCCACCAAGCTCATGTGCGAGAGAGGGACGCAGCTTCATTGACTTACTGCTCCTGCCTTTGCGTCTATGACAGGTGGGCCCAACAGGTGGTTGACCCACCTGTCATGCAGCCAAAGGCAGGTGCAGTTAAGGCACCGGAGCTCAGTCCGCGAAGGAGAGGGCGTTGTAGTAATCAAACTTCTCGGTCTTGTACAAGTTGACACGACACATCAAAGCACTGCACTCGATATAAGTCTTTTTACACATTTCAAATGGACTACAACATATGGATGTATGTAGACATATTTTGCTTCGTATGTAGTCACTTGTTGCAATCTCTGAAAAGACTTATATTTGGAAACGGAGGGAGTACAACGCACGCATGCATGCCGTGACTCCCCTTTTGATACTTGCATGTGTTGATTTGATGCACCTTGCCAAATTTTGACTATAAATTTAACTAACCAAATTTTCGTGCATGTCACAAAAAATTACGGGGCTGTTTGGATTCTGACTATGTTTGTCTTATGTTGCCACATTATTTTTCCCACACTTGCTACACTTGCCTAACTTGAGTTGCTCAAATTGTTAGACACACTTTGGCTTGCCTAAGGGAATCTTGCCACACTTTTTGTGTCTATGACATGTGGGGTTCACTGCTAATAAAAAAATTCTTGTCTTAGGTGGCTAATAAAAAAGACTTATATTTAGGAACGGGGGGAGTAGAAATATAAATAATGATGCATGTTGGGGCAACCCACGTTTCTGATAATTTTAGCCGTGGGCTTGTTCACAATTTGTACAAGGGGGTGGTTCTTCATTTAATGGAGGGACTTGTACCAAACTTGAACGATACAAAGTGCGACCTGGCACACCATAACACCACTTGGAACAAGCGGGTAGCTATCTCAAAAAACAATCAACAACTAAAAAAACCGCGACCTGGCACGTAGTACACAATTTTAAATGATTGTTTTGATGGAGTGAAAAAGGAAAACAACCCCACTACATATATATAGGCCGGAGCCTCCGCGCTTGCTTGCTAGGGTTGCCCTATTCACACACTCTCATCCTCTCCAGATCTAAACAAGATAGGGGTGGTAACACTGTGTTTCTCCCTTCAAAAAACACTGTCTTTCTATCCTCACCGCTGGTTACAGATCCGGATGTATCCCCCTCCGCCGGTGAAGGGGAGGAGGGGCAGTGTTTAGGCCGTCGTCGACAGCGAGAGAGGAGACCCACTGCCGGCCGCACCGTTATCTCTGGCCGAGCGCCGGCGTGGGAGGTCCTCCGATCCCTTCGTCGTTGCCCTAGTGTGGGCGGATCCGGCATCCCGCCGCCCACCTATCCACATCCCGATGATCTTCAGGTATATCTTCCTTTGAAACCGCCTTAGCTCTACTTCCCCAGCTCGCTACATTGCTGCATGTGCATCATTTTCTACCTCTCAGCCCGTCTCAATCGGATGGTCCAACGTCACCTATTTTTTTCTTATATTGTTAGAGGTAAAGCTACTTCATGGAGTCGAATCTTGTACTTGGTTCAAACAAGAAATAAAGTGGGGGTGGGGGAATTTAGTATGTACTCCCTCCGTCCCAAAATTCTTGTCTTAGATTTGTCTAGATACGGATGTATCTAATACTAAAGCGTGACTTGATACATCCATATTTAGACAAATCTAAGACAAGAATTTTGGGACGGAGGGAGTACATCGGACTTGGTACAAACAGGTAGGAAAGGGGGTGAAAGTAGTACAGACTGGTTATCCAACCGGTCTCTTGGTCGAAAAGGGAAATATAGGGGTAACGCTGTACACAGTGGTATGACCAGGACTAGATTTGCTATCCACACATAGGAGTAGGTGGCTAGAGTGAACAAAAATGGGACCAACCCATATATGTTTCTTGGATGTTTGTTGCTCGGGGCAACAAACAATGAATCACCACTTTATGCCCCTGTTTAGGTACATGGTGCTGGACTGCTGGTGCACCCACTGTCCCATGCCCTTATACCAAATATTCAGTTGTTCTTAATCTAATGCCCCTGGTAAAAATGAAGCCATGCCACTGTTATAAGCCATGACAAGTTTAACAAAATGTTTTTGCCTGTAATTGTTTGAGACTCTGACTGTTTCCTCTATAGCTTTTTGTGCAAACAGGGATATCCATTTCACCTGGTTGCTCTTGTGACTGCTACGTCTTGAGCTTGCATTGGTTTTTCCCTTGAAGAGGAAAGGGTGATGCAGCAAAGTAGCGTAAGTATTTCCCTTAGTTTTTGAGAACCAAGGTATCAATCCAGTAGGAGGCTCCTCAAAAGTCCCACGAACCTACACAAACAAACAAGAACCTTGCAACCAACGCGATAAAGGGGTTGTAAATCCCTTCACGGTAACTTGCGAACGTGAGATCTGATAGAGATGATAAGATAAGATAAATATTTTTGGTATTTTTATGATATAGATTGAAAAGTAAAAGATGCAAATAAAAGTAGATGGAAAACTTATATGATAAAAGGTAGACCCGGGGGCCATAGATTTCACTAGTGGCTTCTCTCAAGATAGCATAAGTATTATGGTGGGTGAACAAATTACTGTCGAGCAATTGATAGAAAGGCGCATAGTTATGAGATTATCTAGGCATGATCATGTATATAGGCATCATGTCCGTGACAAGTAGATCGAAACGATTCTGCATCTACTACTATTACTCCACACATCGACCGACTCCTGCCTGCATCTAGAGTATTAAGTTCATGAAGAACAGAGTAACACATTAAGAAAGATGACATGATGTAGAGGGATAAACTCATGCAATATGATATAAACCCCATCTTTTTATCCTCGATGGCAACAATACAATACGTGCCTTGCTGCCCCTGCTGTCACTGGGAAAGGACACCGCAAGATTGAACCCAAAGCTAAGCACTTCTCCCATTGCAAGAAAGATCAATCTAGTAGGCCAAACCAAACTGATAATTCGGAAAGAGACTTGCAAAGATAACTTAATCACACATAAAAGTATTCAGAGGAGATACAAATATTTCTCATAGATAAACTTGATCATAAACCCACAATTCATCGGATCTCGACAAACACACCGCAAAAAGAGTTACATCGAATAGATCTCCAAGAAGATCGAGGAGAACTTTGTATTGAGATTCAAAGAGAGAGAAGAAGCCATCTAGCTAATAACTATGGACCCGAAGGTCTGTGGTAAACTACTCACAACTCATCGGAGAGGACTTGGAGATGATGTAGAGGCCCTCCATGGTCGATTCCCCCCTCCGGCGGAGCGTCGGCGAACGCTCCAAGATGGGATCTCGCGGATACAAAAGGTTGCGGCGGTGGAAATAGTTTTTCGTGGTGCTCCTGGATGTATTCGGGGTACGTGGATATATATAGGAGGAAGAAGTAGGTCGGTTGACGCTCGAGGGGCCCACGAGGGTGGGGGGCGCACCGACCCCCAGGGGGCGCGCCGGGCACCCTCGTGGCCGCCTCGTTTGTTGCTTGACGTCCACTCCAAGTTCCGTGGATTGCATTTGTTCCAAAAAGATCGCTCCCGAAGTTTTCATTCCGTTTGGACTCCGTTTGATATTCCTTTTCTTCGAAACACTGAAATAGGCAAAAAACAGCAATTCGGGCTGGGCCTCCGGTTAGTAGGTTAGTCCAAAAATGATATAGAAGTGTAAAGTAAAGCCCATAAACATCGAAAATGGGTAATATAATAGCATGGAACAATCAAAAAGTATAGATACGTTGGAGACGTATCAAGCATCCCCAAGCTTAATTCCTGCTCGTCCTCGAGTAGGTAAATGATAAAAACAGAATTTTTGATGTGGAATGCTACCGAGCATAATTCTCAATGTAATTTTCTTTATTGTGGCATGAATGTTCAGATCCAAATGATTCAAAATAAAAGTTACTTCAAGCATACTAACTAAGCAATCATGTCTTCTCAAAATAACATGGCATTAGAAGGTTCATCCCTACAAAATCATATAGTTAGGCTATGTTTCATTTTCATCACACTAAATACTCCCATCAAGAACAACCCCGGTTTCGGCCAAGCAATTGGTTCATACTTTTTAACGCGCTTCAGCTTTTTTCAACTCTCACGCAATACATGAGCGTGAGCCATGGATATAGCACTATGGGTGGAATAGAATATGATGATGGAGGTTGTGTGGAGAAGAAAAAAAGGAGAAAGTATCACATTGACGAGGATAATCAACGGGCTATGGAGATGCCCATCAATTGATGTCAACATGAGGAGTAGGGATTTCCATGCAACGGATGCACTAGAGCTATAAATGTATGAAAGCTCAACAAAAGAAACTAAGTGGGTGTGCATCCAACTTTCTTGCTCACGAAGACCTAAGGCATTTTGAGGAAGGCCATCGTAGGAATATACAAGCCAAGTTCTATAATGAAAAATTCCCACTAGTATATGAAACTGACAACAAATGAGACTCTCTATGTGAAGAACATGGTGCTACTTTGAAGCACAAGTGTGGAAAAAGATAGTACCATTGTCCCCCTTTTTTTGGGCTTTTTTTGTGGCCTTTCTCTTTTTTTTTGCCTTTCTTTTTTTTGGCCTTTCTTCTTTTTTTAGGGACAATGCTCTAATAATGATGATCATCACACTTCTATTTATTTACAACTCATGAGTTACAACTCAAAACTAGAACAAGATATGACTCTATATGAATGCCTCCGGCGGAGTACCGGGATGGGCAATGAATCAAGAGTGACATGTATGAAAAATTATGCATGGTGGCTTTGCCACAAATACGATGTCAACTACATGATCATGCAAGGCAATATGACAATGATGAAGCGTGTCATAATAAACAGAACGGTGGAAAGTTGCATGGCAATATATCTCGGAATGGCTATGGAAATGCCATATTAGGTAGGTATGGTGGCTGTTTTGAGGAAGATATAAGGAGGTTTATGTGTGATAGAGCGTATCGTATCACGGGGTTTGGATGCACCGGCGAAGTTTGCACCAACTCTCAATGTGAGAAAGGGCAATGCACGGTACCGAAGAGGCTAGCAATGATGGAAATGTAAAAGTGCGTATAATCCATGGACTCACATTAGTCATAAAGAAATTATATACTTATTGCAAAAAAATTATTAGCCCTCGAAGCAAGGTACTACTACGCATGCTCCTAGGGGGGAGGTTGGTAGGAGTTAACCATCGCGCGCCCCCGACCTCCACTCAAGGGAAGGCAATCAAAAGAGCACTCCATGCAATAAATTTGTTAGGCAACTTTTACCATACGTGCATGCTAAGGGACATGCCAACTTCAACACAAGTATTCTTTAAATTCACAATTACCCAACTAGCATGACTCTAATATCACCACCTTTATATCTCAAAAAAGTTATCAACTATCAAATCGATTATAGCATCCAATTCACTTTCTATGATAGTTTTTATTACACCCAACTTGGATGCCCATCATTCTAGGACCAATTTTATAACCATAGCAAATACCATGCTGTTCTAAAAGACTCTCAAAATAATATAAGTGAAGCATGAGAGATCAACAATTTCTACAAAATCAAGCCACCGCCGTGCTCTAAAAAGTATAAGTGAAGCACTAGGGCAAAATTATCTATCTCAAAAGATATAAGTGAAGCACATAGAGTGTTCTAATAAATTCCAAATCAAGTGGATTTATCCAAAAAGGTGGGTACAGCAAGGATGATTGTGGTAAACTAAAAAGAAAAGACTAATATCATACAAAACGCTCCAAGCAAAACACATATCATGTGGCGAATGAAAATATAGCTCCAAGTAAAGTTACCGATAAACGAAGACGAAAGAGGGGATGCCTTCCGGGGCATCCCCAAGCTTAGGATTTTGGTTGTCCTTGGATATATTGGGGTGCCATGGGAATCCCCAAGCTTAGGCTCTTGCCACTCCTTATTCCATAGTCCATCAAATCTTTACCCAAAACTTGAAAACTTCACAACACAAAACTCAACAGGAAATCTCATAAGCTCCGTTAGTGCAAGAAAGGAAAACCACCACATAAGGTACTGTAATGAACTCATTATTTATTTATATTGGTGTTAAACCTACTGTATTACAACTTCTCTATGGTTCATACCCCCCGTTACTAGCCATAGATGCATCAAAATAAGAAAACAACACACGAAAAAACAGAATCTGTCAAAAACAGAACAGTCTGTAGCAATCTGTAACTTTAGAATACCTACGGAACTCTAAAAATCCTACCAAAATAGGAAGTCCTGAGAAATTTTTCTATTGATCTACAGAAAAAGAATCAATGCAAAAGCACGTTTCTGTGATTTACTAAAATTATTTTCGTGCGCACAAAGTTTCTGTTTTTCAGCAGAATCAAATTAACTATCACTGTAGGTTATCCTATAGGTTCTACTTGGCACAAACACTAATTAAAACATAAAAACACATCTAAACAGAAGCTAGAAGAGATATTTATTACTAAACAGAAGAAAAAAGCAAAAAAACTAAAATAAAATTGGGTTGCCTCCCAACAAGCGCTATCGTTTAACATCCCTAGCTAGGCATAAAAGCGAGGATAGATCTAAGTAGTGCCATCTTTGGCATTCAATTCATAAGTAGCTCGCATGATAGATTCATAAGGTAATTTAACTTTCTTTCTAGGGAAGTGTTCCATGCCTTTCCTTAATGGAAATTGGAATCTAATATTCCCTTCCTTCATATCAATAATTGCACCAATTGTTCTAAGGAAAGGTCTACCAAGAATAATATGACATAAAAGATTGCAATCTATATCAAGAACAATAAATTCTACGGGCACATAATTCCTATTTGCAAAAATAAGAACATCATTGATCCTTCCCATAGGTTTCTTAATGGTGGAATCCGCAAGGTGCAAGTTTAAAGAGCAATCATCAAAATCATGGAAACCTAGCACATCACATAAAGTTTTCGGAATCGTGGAAACACTAGCACCCAAATCACACAAAGCATAGCACTCATGATCTTTAATTTTAATCTTTATAGTAGGTTCCCACTCATCATAAAGTTTTCTAGGTATAGAAACTTCCAAATTAAGTTTTTCCTCATAAGATTGCATCAAGGCATCAACAATATGTTTGGTAAAAGCTTTATTTTGACTATAAGCATGAGGAGAATTCAACACGGATTGCAACAAGGAAATACAATCTATTAAAGAACAATTATCATAATTAAATTCCTTGAAATCCATAATAGTGGGTTCAATGCTATGTAAAGTCTTGACCTCTCCAATCCCACTTTTACCAAATTTAGCATCAAGATCTAAAAACTCCGAATCATTGGGACGCCTTTTAACTAAAGTTGACTCATCTCCAGTCCCATCATTATTAAGATTCATATTGCAAAACAAGGATTTAATAGGGGACACATCAATAACTTTTAGATCTTCATCATTATTTTCATGGAAACTAGAAGAACACGCTTTTACAAAGCTATCTTTCTTAGCACGCAACCTAGCTGTTCTTTCTTTGCACTCATAAATGGAAATTCTCATGGCTTTGAGAGACTCATTGATATCATGCTTAGGAGGAATAGATCTAAGTTTCAAAGAATCAACATCAAGCGAAAGTCTATCAACGTTCCTATCCAATTCATCAACTTTAAGCAATTTTTCTTCAAGCAAAGCACTAAGAGTCTTTTGAGAGATCATAAATTCTTTAACACTATTCTAAAAATCAGAGGGCATCTTATTAAAATTTACATAAGAATTATTGTAGGAATTTCCATAATTATTAGAGAAATTACTACGGAACGGCCTAGGATTAAAGTTTCCTCTATATGCTGTTACCAAAATTATTCCTACCAACAAAATTCACATCCATATATTCATTATTATTCTCGATCAAAGTAGACAAAGGCATATCATTAGGATCAATAGGAGCACTCTTAGTAGCAAAAAATTTCATAAGTTCATCCATCTTTCCACTCAAAACATTAATTTCTTCTATAGCATGCACTTTTTTACTTGTAGATCTTTCGGTGTGCCACTGAGAATAATTAGCCATAATGTTATCAAGGAGTTTAGTAGCTTCTCCTAAGGTGATTTCCATAAAAGTGCCTCCCGCGGCCGAATCTAAAAGATTTCTAGAAGCAAAATTCAATCCGGCATAAAAGTTTTATATGCTCATTCATAAATTCAAACCATGAGCAGGGAAATTGCGAATCATCAATTTCATTCTTTCCCAAGATTGGGAAACATGCTCATGATCAAGTTGTTTAAAATTCATAATATCGTTCCTAAGAGAGATGATCTTAGCGGGTGGAAAATACTTAGAGATAAAAGCATCTTTGCACTTATTCCATGAATCAATACTATTCTTAGGCAAAGAGGAAAACCAAGTTTTAGCACGATCTCTAAGTGAAAACGGAAATAACTTCAATTTAACAATATCATTATCTGTATCTTTCTTCTTTTGCATATCACACAAATCAACAAAGTTGTTTAGATGAGTAGCGGCATCTTCACTAGGAAGGCTGGAGAATTGATCTTTCATAACAAGATTCAACAAAGCAGCATTGATTTCACAAGACTCAACATCATTAAGAGGAGCAATCGGAGTGCTAAGGAAAACATTATTATTGGTATTGGAAATATCACACAATTTGGTATTATCTTGCGCCATCGTGACAAGCAATCCAACACACAAGCAAACAAAAAGGCAAGCGAGAGAAAGAAGATTGGGAAAGAGAGGGCGAATAAAACGGCAAGGGTGAAGTGGGGGACAGGAAAACGAGAGGCAAATGGCAAATAATGTAATGCGAGGGAGATGAGTTTGTGATGGGTACTTGGTATGTCTTGACTTGAGCGAAGACCTCCCCGGCAACTGCTCCAGAAATCCTTCTTGCTACGTCTTGAGCGTGCGTTACTTTTTCCCTTGAAGAGGAAAGGTTGATGCAGCAAAATAGCGTAAGTATTTCCCTCAGTTTTTGAGAACCAAGGTCACAATCCAGTAGGGGGCTCCTCAAAAGTCCCACACACCTACACAAACAAACAAGAACCTCGCAACCAACGCGATAAAGGGGTTGTCAATCCCTTCACGGTAACATGCGTAAGTGAGATCTGATAGAGATAATAAGATAAGATAAATATTTTTGGTATTTTTATGATATAGATTGAAAAGTAAAAGATGCAAATAAAAGTAGATGGAAAACTTATATGATAAAAGATAGACCCGGGGGCCATAGATTTCACTAGTGGCTTCTCTCAAGATAGCATAAGTATTACGGTGGGTGAACAAATTACTATCGAGCAATTGATAGAAAAGCGCATAGTTATGAGATTATCTAGGCATGATCATGTATATAGGCATCACGTCCGTGACAAGTAGATCAAAACGATTCTGCATCTACTACTATTACTCCACACATCGACTGACTCCTGCCTGCATCTAGCGTATTAAGTTCGTGAAGAACAGAGTAACGCATTAAGAAAGATGACATGATGTAGAGGGATAAACTCATGCAATATGATATAAACCCCATCTTTTTATCCTCGATGGCAACAATACAATACATGCCTTGCTGCCCCTGCTGTCACTGGGAAAGGAGACCGCAAGATTGAACCCAAAGCTAAGCACTTCTCCCATTGCAAGAAAGATCAATCTAGTAGGCCAAACCAAACTGATAATTCGAAGAGACTTGCAAAGATAACTTAATCACACATAAAAGTATTCAGAGGAGATTCAAATATTTATCATAGATATACTTGATCATAAACCCACAATTCATCGGATCTCGACAAACACAACGCAAAAAGAGTTACATCGAATAGATCTCCAAGAAGATCGAGGAGAACTTTGTATTGAGATTCAAAGAGAGAGAAGAAGCCATCTAGCTAATAACTATGGACCGGAAGGTCTGTGGTAAACTACTCACAACTCATCGGAGAGGCCTTGGAGATGATGTAGAGGCCCTCCATGGTCGATTCCCCCTCCGGTGGAGCGCCGGCGAAGGCTCCAAGATGGGATCTCGCAGGTACAGAAGGTTGCGGCGGTGGAAATAGTTTTTCGTGGTGCTCCTGGATGTTTTCGGGGTACGTGGATATATATAGGAGGAAGAAGTAGGTTGGTTGACGCTCGAGGGGCCCACGAGGGTGGGGGGCGCGCCCACCCCCAGGGGGCGCGCCGGGCACCCTCGTGGCCGCCTCGTTTGTTGCTTGACGTCCACTCCAAGTCCCGTGGATTGCGTTTGTTCCAAAAAGATCGCTCCCGAAGGTTTCATTCCGTTTGGACTCCGTTTGATATACCTTTTCTTCGAAATACTGAAATAGGCAAAAAAACAGCAATTCGCGCTGGGCCTCCGGTTAGTAGGTTAGTCCCAAAAATGATATAAAAGTGTAAAGTAAAGCCCATAAACATCCAAAATGGGTAATATAATAGCATGGAACAATCAAAAGGTATAGATACGTTGGAGACGTATCAGTGACCTTTTGGTGCACTGCACAAAACTCTTCTTAAAAGAAGTGACTTTTGTGCTGTTTAACTGGAATGTCATAATGGAACAGTTTGTTCATTTCGGTGGGACTGCACAAAGGGAGATCTGTGTTCCAATCCTCATCGTCCATATTGGCACCATAACCTTCCTTTAGGTAAGAATGATATTTAATGCATGTGTTCATCTCTATTTTGCGACTGCCATGAGAAAATAATGCTATTTTTTACTAGTACACTTGTACTCCCTCACTGAAAAAACCAATTCTGAAATAGAAGGCCAATCATGTACTTGGTTTCACCAACTGGTGAGGAGAATGAGAAAGAGCATGAAGAGGAAGAATAAGAAGGGTAAACAGTGCCAAGGCGATCTTGCTGAAGCCAGAGGCCTCATTCGAGGCCATTCAAGGGCTCCCGCAACGACTACCTTACATGTGAGAGAATCCTCCAGGGAGCCCTTCCACTTCTGCTGTCTCACTTAATTAATTAGGAGTACTTAAGTACCACTAATCTATTGCTGCCTAATTTTCCTGTTGGAGTTAAACAAATCTTTAGTAGCACCCTATGTTGAATCATGTATGTGTGTATGTTTGTCTATGGAGGTGAATCATGTGGTCGAGCAGGGAGGGAATATTATTTATGTCATGACATAATAGTGCTATTGTTTTGCATGTCAATTTATTGCCATTGGTTCAATGAGGCAATGTTTTGCGTATTGTCCATCATGAATTTGATGCTACTGTTAGAGTAATATGCTAATGTCTTTCTATCCTTTCTCGCTAAGCTAATGAAGGTTTCACCTTGTTCCTACTTGTGCAAACATGGATCATGTTGTGCCAATCATACATTTTAGTGGAACTACACAAGACAATACAATGGCCTGTATCCCAGCCAGTGCTTTAACTCTGCTAGAAGTTCTTGATAATCTTTTGATATAATCTCAGCACTGGTAAACAAGAGTGATTTCAACCATACATTTGAAGTGCACAAAAATATATACTATTGAGTGATTCCAGTGAGTGCTTTATCATCTCTTATGGGACTACATGAATAAGATTTTTTCCTCGGGTTGGTATGGGCCTAAGGCCTTCATCCATATTAGTTTGTTGTCATCTCTATTTGTATCGTGCTACTGTCATGAGAAACAACTTTATCTTTGCACGTTAAAGTTTTGCAACCTATGATACATGGCAATGCTTTGAGTGTTGAGCTAACTGGCACTGATTAAATAAACTAATACCTCTCTTTAAGCAAGACTACTATGTTGCTAACTTTACCCATTAAGATAATGAGGGTGCTTCTATTTGTTAGTTTATGTTTCATAAACTAGTCCCACTATTACAGTAATCTCACTCTCTCAATATATGTGCCAACAGGGATGCTCGATTTTGGTGGAACTGCACAAAAACTTTGGGTGCTTCATTGCCTCGACAGCTTCCGTCCTTTCTTGTCAGTTGCTAATCTGGGCCCTTCTTTCTTCCTTTGCTGTCAGTCACTTCGCTTATCTCAGCTTCCAGTCAAAGGAAATAGTAATTGATATGCTACCTCACACAGGTTGGTACTAGTCTTTATCCTGATTATTGTGCTTGTCATGTATTGGTAATTTGGTATTGTGCTACTGTTTGCCGATTTTATAAAGCAGTAACTTGGAGCCTGAACTCGCAGGTAAATCATTGCATTGGGTGATTTCAGTAGAACTACACAAAAAGATCAGATGGACAGATACTTATGCTGCTGCTATGTACTCCAAAGTTCACTCAGACAAGCATCGATGTTGACAAGAAGTGCCTATATCCATTCGAGTATCAACCGGCGTCAACCAGTTGTCAAACTCCCAATATTAGGAGAGTGAACGCTAAAAATATTGCTTGGCGCATAGCCCAGAAAAACACAGTCCAGTATTTGGTCCCAACTTGTGCCTTTTGGTTATCGGCATATATGGTAGCGAATTGTATGGCATGGAGTCTAAAGATTCCGGACAAATTGGTTGACGCATATATTCATCTGGCACTTAATCAGTCTGCATGCCAGGGATGCTCCATTTCAGTTGAACTGGACAAAAAAATTGGGTGGTTCATTTTCTCAACCGCCTCCTTTCTCGTCTGCAATGTAGAATTTTGGCGAGCTACAGGACCAAGATGAGCCAGTAAACTAGTTGGATGAAAGTAGTGGCCAATTTGCTCAAACCTCCCTCGGCATGAGGCCACTATTTGAGGATAAATCTACAAGCAAAGTTCAGATTGTCTGTGCTGCCTCTTATGTACTCGAAAATTTACTCGTACAAGCATTAATTTTAGCAAGAAGTACCTCCGACTGAACACCATTTACCAGTCTGTACCCTAGGTAATTAAAGTTCGTCCATGGATCATATTGGCTGTGATCTCAGTCATTTGGATGCATAAACATACTGAACATTTGTATATCTGAATCTTTTTGTGAATTATCTATAAATATTGTTGTGTGATCTATCAATCATTTGGATCCATAGACATGCTGAACTTGTGTATATATGAATCTTTTGAGTTGTTGATAGTGCATGTTGGCTATGAATATGAACATGTCCTGTGAACCTGAGTTTGATACGAATGTTGACCTTTTCTGTTGTACTTGTGTGTGAACTTGTTAGTATGCCTACTGTGGGGTATGTGACGTGTGGGTGTCAATGGCACACCTTCTTCCCGAGAAGAATTGCACCTGCTTTGTTAGGGTAGCAACGGCGCATCAGCTCTTTTTAATCTTTTTGCTCTGTCTTGCCCCCTCCCCCGCTCAACCCCTGTCGTAATGTTTTTGGCCTGAAAACAAACATAGTACTGCGTTGTTTTTGGGGCTTGATGAAAAATCGAGTGCTAGTTTCTGTAGGTTGGCCCGCCTAGAAAATGGGCTGCTGGTCCACCACGGACTAGGAGGCTAAAAATACAAGTTGTATGGTGCAGAGGCAAGTAAAAAAACGCCATCGAGAGCCATCCACTGAAGAAAAAAAATCGCTCCTGATGTGCTTCTTCAGTCCGGCCCCCTCTTTATTCCAGTTCGCTTGGGCATCTGGTATCATTTTTTTCCAGAGGGCGAACAAGTATCAGCTAGGCCTAGGTTTTGTATTTTAACATGCGTAGCCCACGACATACTGTGACAGTGGTTTCAACTTATTTTTTGAGGTCCATACTGGCCTATGGGCTTTTTCTTAAAGATCAGCAGCCCAATGTATTTTTTTAACCACATTATATATATTTATATTATTACTATTATCGTATATTTTATAGAGACTTATATATACATTATAAAAACATCCCACGTGTTATTAACTTATAAAAGTAAATGTTTGACAGAAGTTGGCAAGGAAAATCCTGGTTGTTTTTGACTCATAGGCAAGGAAAATCCTGGTGATTGCGTACAAAAGCTTGCGAAGATTTTAAGGACCAATTTAATAATAACGCGCTCATTTTTATTTTGAGCAATAACTCGCTAATTTGTTAATTATTTATATAAAAAATGTGCCTCTCTGGTTTATTTTTTGATATTAATTGCTCCTTCTAACATAACATTATATATATAACGAGTCCAGCTAATTCGTGTATTTGAAAGAAGTGCAAATGGGTTGGGATTTCTTAAAAATACAAATGGGCCGCATTGACACGCAATTATTTGTTCACCTAGCCCAGCAAATGGACCGTACATTCTAGAAAACATGGGTTAAATATATGCCACATTTTTGCAGGCTGACATGTGGGCCAATAGGTCGAAGCCTACGCAGGGCGTTGTCAACTTAATCAACAAATGATTATGACATCCACAACCATTGGATTCATATCCAACGGCCGGCATGCACCTTCAATCTCTCGTCTTCTTCCTCCAGCGTCACCGGGATCGCCTGGTCCGGCGGCTAGCGGCTCTGCTTAGCACGCATCGCTGTGAAGCGCTACCCCACCGCTAGCCAGGCTATCCCTCCATCCCCCACACCTCTTGTTATTCTCCACCGAATGCAGCCCCACGCCGCACCAGAACCAGTTATAACCCTTCTCCTCCACTCAATCTGCGACTCCACTGCTGCGTCTTCCCATCTCCGAGTCGTTCCCGTCCGGGGCCTCGCCGTCGTCCACCGCCTCGCTGCGCTCGGTGCGGCGTGGTCAAAAAACGAGAGTCATCAGAAGAGGACTGTACGTGGAGAGCCTGACGGCTGGGACCCACGAGGTCCATGGTCGCACGCAAGGAAAGTTCCTCCTTATTAAGCTGAAAAAAATGTTTCCTCCACCTGACAGCTGGGAGCCACCGGCTGTATCTTCGCACGGAAGGAAGTGCCTCCTGGTTATGCGAAAAAATTATTCCTCCCGTTGACAGCTGAGACCCGTCAGATTTGGTGGCTGACTTGTGGGCCTACTAAGCGGACGTGTACGCAGGGCTTTGTCAACTTAATCAACAAATGATTCTAGCAGCTGGACTGTTGTATGTTAATCCAACAGCCGTGCTCCTTCTTCAACCTCTGTTCTTGCTCCTGTCTCCCGTGGGCGGTACCGCGGCTGTGCTGCCACGCACCCGAACCAGTCAAGTTTCCCACTCCTCTCCATCTGCGACTCCACTGCCCCGTCTTCCCCATCTCCGGGTTGTTCCAGTCTGGGGCCTCGCCGTCGTCCACCGGCCTTGGTGCGCTCGGCACGGTGTGGTCAACGTGGTAAACAACCGAGAGTCATCGGAAGATGACTGTACGTGAGAGGCTGATAGTGGGGACGCACCATGCCCATGGACGCATGGATGCAACGGAACGCGGCGTGGTCAACATGGTCAAGGAACGACTTCCATCGGAAGTGTACTGTACGTGGAGAGGCTGACAGCTGGGTCCACGGCCGCAGCAAGGAAGTGCCTCCTTATTACGCGGAAAATAATGATTCCTCCACCTGACAGCAGGGACCCACCGGACGGGCCACCGTATTTTGCGAAAAAAACGTTTCCTCCTTGACTGCTGGGACCCACCGGACAGGCCACCGTATTTCATGAAAAAATGTTCCCCCCATTGTCAGCTCGGACCCACCGGAAGTGCCTCCTTATTACGCAGAAAAAATGAATACTCCCCCTGCTAGCTGGGACCCACCTTGGTGGGAGGCTGACTTGTGGGCCTACTAAGTTGACAGGGACGGAGGCTTTGTCAACTTAGTCAATATGAACGATTCTAGCTCCAGTGACCGTACGATGTCCATCCAACGGCCGTAGTGCTTCTTCAACCTCTGGTCTTCTTGCTCCAGCCACCCAAACCAGCGCCGGTCATGCCGCGTGCTCCTGCCTCCCGTGGCCGGCTTTGATGCCGCGGAGGCCTCACCGCCCCCTACTACTCCAACTGCTGGCCAGGCCATCCCTCTACTCACCCACACGCCCTGTTATTCTGCGGCGACGACAGCCTCACACCGCAGCCGAACCAGTGAACCCTCATACTCCTCTACGCGTGGGCATCCACTGCCTCGTCTTCCCCGACTCCATGTCGTCCCCTTCCTAGGCCTCGCCGTCGTCCACCGCCCTGGTGCTCTCGGCGCGGCGTGGTCAACGTGGTCAAGGAACGACTTCCATCGGAAGAGTACTGTATGTTGATAGGCTGACAGCTGGGTCCACGTCAGCCGCAAGGAATTGGCTCCTTATTACGCGCAAAATAATTATTCCTCCACCGGACGGGCCATCGTATTTGGCGAAAAAACGTTTCCCCCCATGACTGCTGGGACCCACCGGACGGGCCACCGTATTTCGTGAAAAAAACGTACCCCCTGCCGTCAGCTCGGACCCACCGGAAGTGCCTCCTTATTACGCACAAAAAAAATGAATACTCCCCCTGCTAGTTGGGACCCACCTTGGTGGGAGGCTGACTTGTGGGCCTACTAAGTTGACCGGGACGGAGTGCTTTGTCAACTTAGTCAATATGAACGATTCAAGCTCCAATGACCGTACGATGTCCATCCAACGGCCATAGTGTTTCTTCAACCTCTGGTCGTTTTGCTCCAGCCGCTCAAAGCAGCGCCAGTCGTGTCGCATGCTCCTGCCTCCCGTGGCCGGCTGTGCTGCTATGGAGGCCTCACCGCCCCCTACTATTCCCACCACTGGCCAGGCCCTGCAGCGACGACAGCCTCACACCGCAGCCGAACCAGTGGACCCTCGTACTCCTCTCCGCGCGGGCTTCCACTGCCGCATCTTCCCTGGCTCCGCGTTGTCCCCTTCCTAGGCCTTGCCGTCGTCCACCGCCCTGGTGCTATCGGTGCGGCGTGGTCAACGTGGTCAAGGAACGACTTCCATTGGAAGAGTACTGTACGTGGAGAGGCTGACAGCTGGGTCCACGGCGGCCGCAAGGAAGTGCCTCCTTATTAGTGCAAAATAATTATTCCTCCACCTGACAGCAGGGACCCACCGGACAGGCCACCATATTTCGTGAAAAAAATGTTTCCCCCTGACTGCTGGGACCCACCAGCTACATCTTCGCACACAAGGAAGTGCATCCGGGCCAAAAAAATGATTCGCCCCCTGACTGCCGGGACCCACTAGCTACATCTTCGCACGGAAGGAAGTGCCTGACAGTCGGGACCCACCTAGTCGAAACGTACGTAGGGTTGTCATTCTGGTCGCGAATGTGTACGTACATAGTGGTTGATGTAGAGGCGCGCACGTGTCATAGTAGAGGCACGCACGTAGCATGTACACGTACGTACATCGGCCAGGGTGCAAGAAAGTAAATACGGCCACATACATACGGGCGGGGTCTCGAACGCCTACTCGCGCGTACGTACGGCCAGGGCTCGTGTACATGGCTGGGTCGGAATGGAGAAACTGTGTCGTCGCCGTGTTCATGGGGAGGCAATGGAATGCGTCGTGTTCATCGGGAGGCAACGGAACACGTGGGAGCCAACCGGCTTGGACGGAACAGCCGATGGAAACGAGGCCTGACGTACCGCACAACGGAGGAAAGGGCCTTGTGTTCGACCGGCCACGTTTGAAACGGGATCCTGTTCATCGGGAGGGGTCTGGCGTACCGCAAAACGGAGGAAACGAACTTGTGTTGGACCTCCTATGGTCGAAACGGGGTCCTGTTGATCGGGAGGGGTGTGGCGTACCACAAAATGGAGGAAACGGACTTGTGTTGGAGCGCTACGGTCGAAACGGGGGTCCTGTTCATCGGGAGGGGTGTGGCGTACCGCAAAACGGGACTCCACGGGATACTGTTCATCTCCACCGTCGACCCCCTCCATCCTCCATGGGCTACTGTTCATCCACCGTCGACCTCCTCCAGCCTCCGCCTGCGACTGTTCATCCACGGGCTCCTGTTCATCCAGCCTCCACCGCGCGCTACTCCACCGGCTACTGTTCAACCAGCCCTCTCCACAGGCTCCTGTTCAACCACCCCTCCATGGGCTACTGTTCATCCAGCCCTCCACCGTCTACTGTTCATCCAGCCCTCCACGGGGTCCTGTTCATCCAGCCCCAACAAGCTCGATCGATCGGGGTCCTGTTCATCCAGAGGCAACACCACGGGGTCCTGTTCATCCACCCCCACCGGGAACTGTTCATCCAAACCCCCCAGCAACGCTCACTGTTCATCCAGAGGCAGTATCGATCGGCTTCAGTTAGCTGCAGTAGCAAAGGAATCGCTCGATCGGGTTCAGTTAACAGCCATCAATCGATCGCTCGGGTTCAGTAACGCGTAGCCTGCAGTGCAATCGCTCGGGTTCAGTAGGCAAACGCCTCGCTCCGGTTCAGTTAGAGCCCAACGCCTCGCACCCACGCGCGTGCGTGTACGAGAGAAACGTGTGAACCTCCATGCATCGCTCGGCCCCAAACACCCACCATAACCGGGAACACCCCGATATTTTCCTAGCCCTTGCTTCTACCACGGTTTTTTCCGTCACGGACGGCCCAAAGAATGTCATGCAGCTGTGTCTCCGGCCCGCCCAGGACGAAAAGCCCATTTTTTGTCATAGAGGTAGGAGCCCACCACATCTATGATGGTACCGGATTTTGTCACAACTATCGTCACAGAAGTGTCATAAGTATGATAGAAATTTTTTTCGTTCGGCCCAAAATGTCATGGATGTGTCTATTTTTTGTAGTGAAGTTTGTTGGTAAAGCAAAGTTTGATGGGCAGAACAAGGGTGCGCAGTACAAGAACTTCAAGAAGAAGAATGACAAAAAGAAAGGTGTTTGTCATGTGTGTGGGGATCCTGATCATTGGGCTCCTAGTTGCCCTAATCGCTATGACAAGCGTCATCCTGGGAAAGGCGGCAAGACCGCTAATGTTGTCATTGGAGACACTGACATGAAGGATGCTGGGTATCACTATAGGAATCAGCTACTTTGCCATCTGCCATGGCAGACGGCAAAGGCAAGGATGGCGGACGGCAAGAGGCTCCGGCAAAGATAGGATCGGTAAAGAGCTACTTTGTCGTCTGCTTTTTGAAGCGGACGACAAAGGTGTCTTTGCCATCAGTAGCTGACAGCAAAGAAAGCAGACGGCAATAAATACGCTGTTAGCCCGTTAGGTGGCTAACGGCAGCCTTTGCCGTCCGCTGCTGACGGCAAAAAGCATCAGGCCTTTGCCGTCCACCGAATGACGCCAGCTGGACGTCACTGCCCATCAAGCCTTTGCAGTCTGCCACTGTAGGTAAACATGGTGATTCTTTGCCGTCTGCCACTATAGGCAAAGGCTTTGCCGTCCGCCGCTGTAGGCAAACTGACCAAATGGGTCAGCTCTCAGGGAGCATAGGTGGCCGCCGCATGGCTTCTTTGCCGTCCGCGGCGGACGACAAAGGTGCCTTTGCCATCAGCGGCTGACGGGAAAGATCCTGCATTGCCTCTTTTTTCTGTTTTTTTAAATCAAACAATTTTCACAGCAAATATATATATATATTTCACAGGGCTATTTAACAGCAAACATATGACATATCCAGCACATAAGTTTCATCGTACATACATATATAGTTCTATCCATTCATACATAGCAAGTTGCACATACACATTGTTCCATCCATACATATTACAATGCAAAGTTTCATCAAGATAGAAAGTTCCATCATAGCAAGCTAGAAGAATACTAGAAGAGAATGAAAGAAAAAACAAGCACTCCATCCTAGCAAGCTAGCTTCCGTGAAGTGAATGATATCTGCAAAATGGCAAATAAGAAAGTTAGAAAAAGGTGACTAGAAGAAGAAGACTAGAAGAAGAAGTATATGACATTTATGAGCTAACTTAGGTGAAATGGATAACTTAGGTGAAATGGATCATTTATGAGCTAACTTAGTTGAAATGGATCGTTTATGAGCTAACTAAGGTGAAATGGATCATTTATGAGCTAACTTAGTTGAAATGGATCGTTTATGAGCTAACTAAGGTGAAATGGATCATTTATGAGCTAACTTAGGTGAAATGGATCGTTTATGAGCTAACTTAGGTGAAATGGATCGTTTATGAGCTAATTTAGGTGAAATGGACCGTTTTTAGCTAACTTAGGTGAAATGGGTCGTTTATGAGCTAACCTAGGTGAAATGGATTGTTTATGAGCTAACGTAGGTATAATGCATCATTTTAGAGCTAACCTAGGTAAGATGGGTCATTTAGGAGCTAACCTAGGTCAAATGGATCGTTTTTGAGCTAACTTAGGTGAAATGGATCGTTTATGAGCTAACGTAGGTGAAATGGATTGTTTATGAGCTAACTTAGGTATAATGCATCATTTTAGAGCTAACCTAGGTGTGATGGGTCATTTTGGAGCTAACCTAGGTAAAATGGATCGTTTGTGAGCTAACTTAGGTGAAGTGGATCGTTTATGAGCTAACCTAGGTGAAATGGATCGTTTATGAGCTAAATTAGGTAAAATGCATCATTTTAGAGCTAACCTAGGTAAGATGGGTCATTTTGGAGCTAACCTAGGTAAAATGGGTCATTTTAGGGCTAACGTAGGTAAAATTGATCATTTTGGAGCTAATCTAGGTAAAATGGGTCATTTTAGAGCTAACTTGGGTAAAATGGATCATTTATGAGCTAACTAAGGTAAAATGGGTCATTTTAGAGCTAACCTAGGTAAAATGGATCGTTTATGAGCTAACTAAGCTAATTATGCCATCTTTGACATAAGTAAGCTAAGTACATGTCATTATTGAGCAAACCTAGTTAACTAAGCATATTAGAGCTAACTTAGGTCATTTTGGAGGAAACAAAGCTAAGTATAGATCGTTTTAGAGCTAACTTAGGTAAAATGGATGGTTTTGGAGGTCAGTAAGCTTATTAAGTCATTTTGGAGGAAAAGAAGCTAACTCTAGGTCATTATGGTAAGCATATTGGAGGAAATAAAGCTAAGTCTAGGTCTTTATGCATTTGTTAAGCAAAACACTAGAGAAACTTACCGTGATCATGGAGGTGTAGGAGCGGGCTGGCTCGTGCCGGTAGCTGGAGAAGGATCGTGCGATGCTTGTCTGGAGTTACGCTGCACCAAAGATCATTTCCAATGTCTCGTTAGCATGATGACACTCAAATGTTAAGACTAGAAAGTAATGTCCATTCAAATTAAACTCACCGTGGTCCCAGGAGCAATCTCTGGCATCGGCAGAGCGGCCTGACCGAACTTCTTGCACACAGACTGCACATTTGGTTTTGACGACTCAATCATACTAGTTAGTAATGAGACAATCACTACATGAATGTTTTGGCTAATCTGCAGAAGAAACTTACCACAAGGAGCTCGTACATGGCCCTTGCCTGCATGTCATTCCGTGCCCTCTCCTCCTCCAACATCTTTGTCGTCCTCTTCTCCAACTCCCGCTGCCTCTCCGCCGCCTCCGCCAGAAGTTTCTCCGTTCTATCTCTCTCACTCTGTATAGCAGCCTGCAACACCACTCCTCGTTACCATTTGTAATCATTGATGGAAGCGCACACAATGTAATGGAGAAAGATAGCTGAGTACGTATAACTAACTTTGAAGGCGAGTTGGACTGGCCGTTCATGAGGCCTTATCTCAGGAGCGGAGCTCGACTGGCGTGCCTTGATCTCCGGGGGAGTGCTAGGACAACGGATAAGTCCATCTCCAATGGCTATGGAGCCATGGGACCTCCCGCCACCAGATATCATCAGCAACTCTGGATCAATGTTACCCTGGCTCGGGTTAAAGTCCTCCCCTTTGCTCGCCTTCCCCTGATCTCTATATTTCACGAGCTTGTCGTGGGAGGAGCTGTTGGTGAAGTTGTTTGGATCATCGAGGTCAGACGGAGAGAATGCCTTGACTTTCTTATAAGAGGCAGTGTGGGCCATGGCATACAGGTCGTACACCTCTGGCACCTTATCCGCCTTATTGTAGCGCGCCTGAAAGAGAGAAACAAAGTAAATTAGTAATTAAAGGGCTCAAGCTAGCATGATGAATGAATTGCATGAATCATGAAGCAAACCACATACCCAGTTCCGCCCGAACTGATATAAGTTGGAGCTGCCTTGATGCTTTGGCACACCTTCCATTTGGCCACGTTTGTCCTTGGCCTCGTTGTGGAGGGCTAGCCATTCTTTTGAGCACTACTCATTGACCAACACCTCCCAACAATCCATCTAATCCGCACACCATCTCAGGGGCGCCTAAGTTAGCAAATAGAAACTTGAGCGCTATGGCTATGAATTACTAAATGAAGGAAGTAAGTACAAGGCCTTAAGAATTACCTTCATGTACTCCTCCTTACTCAGGAACTTCTCACGGCACGCCGGCTTGGTCTTCTTGATACGACGCATGGCGTAGTAGTCTCGAACAGCCTGCACCCGAGCCTCATGCCGTAAGTTCTGTAGTAGGCGCTTGCAGACGTCATCGATAACATTTGCCGCGTCCTCCTCGTATCCCTCCTCACACCTGTAGAATGTCTGCAATCAAATGAGACAATATTGATTAGTACAATTAATAACTAGCTAGTTGAAGATTTTTAATTGTGTAAAGGAGAAATTACCCAGAACTTTCTGATCACCACGTCTGCCCTCGTCTTGCACAAGACACCGTCGATAATCTCACCCGGCGGGGCCGAGGCAGCCAAGTAGTGCTCCCAGCTCAATCCAAGCTCTGGAAGCCGACCCTCACCAGGCAACGTGACAAACCCCGGGAAGTTTTGCCGACAAAGAACTCCAAGGACGTAGTTGGGCCGGCGGACACTATGATGGTGGTCCCAACCCCTCCAGCATGACAAGGCCAACGCATTAGATATTTGAAGAAACGTGAATGCAGAAGGTACAAAAATATTAAATGCACTTACCTCTCCCCATCAGGGAAAATCAACCACCTCTGCTCGCGGGTCGCCGGCACGGACGAGAGCCGTGTACAACCACGCTGGTAGACGGTGCCCCCCTCCTCCTCAATATCAGTTGGCTCCCCACCATCATCAGCATGGCCACTCGGCCCCTCAGGCTGATCCGGCCAGGTACCCCATCCAGACGTGTGCTCCTCCGAGGTCTCATGGGCCGAAGGCCCGTGGACCCGAGGCTCGTGGGTCGAAGGCCCGTGGACCCGAGGCTCATGGACCGGAGTCCTTGTAGCCTCCTCCTTGGACGAGTCCACCCTAGCAGTCATGTGCTCGGGTGAAACAGCTGGGGGTGGCGGCGAGGAAGGCGCCCTAGCAGTCACCCTACCTCCTCTCCCGCGACCACGTGCTCCAACTCCTCTCTTCTTCCCTCCCTTACCTCATCCCCTGCTGGGCACCGCGGTCGACGAAGAAGGGCCCGGCGGTGTCGCCATACTGTCCAGCAACGCTCGACGGAGAGGTGCGTGTCGAATGGAAGACCTCCCACCACGCGCCGACGAAGAAGGGGCCTCGGAGCGCTCCCGACCAGCGCCCACCATCTTTCAACACCTTCCATGACAAAGAGTAAACGAAATTAGTACAACATAAAAAAAATACCGACATGAATAATAATATGTATATCACTTAAGTGTATCATGATCAAGTACAACATAAAAAAATTGAATACCTAACACGAACTACTAATAATCTCGATCACTATCATCAATAAATGCATAATCATCATCATCATCACTATAATCAATGACGGGCTCATAGGGTTCAGTGGCATCAACATGTCGAAGGCCACCTTGACGTAATCGGTCAAGCATTGACAGGTCAACCACAGCAGTAACCTCTTCTTGTTCCGGCTCTTCTTGTTCCTCCTCTGGGGTGATGTCGGATTCACTGTCGCTGTCTACTTCAATGTTTTGGAGTGAAGTATAGCGGTTCTTGAAATGCTTTTTGGAAAGACGTGTCTCTTGGAACAATTCTCCTTCATATGTGTCTGGGTTAATGTGAGGTTCATAATCCTCTTCCTTTGGGGGAGATACTCTAGCACGTGGCGGTACTTCATAAACGACATCCCAACCTTTCAGATTTGGATTAGTTTGGCAGGCCCACGGTAGATAGAATACTTGGGTCGCCTGTTAAGCCGTAATATAGACATCAGGAACATCTAAATGGGTGCTTTGTTTGATTTCAACTAGCCCTATATGTTCATGAGTCCTTCTAGTCTCCTTCGGCTGAAACCAATAACATTTGAAGACTACGACATTCGGTGGGTTTTCACCATAGAATAGAAGTTCAGAAATTGCTTCAACTCTCCCATAATACTCGGTACCTCCTTCGCTGATAGCAGATACACAACAATTTGTAGACTTTCGGTCGGCCATAGATAGCTCTTTGCCATAGGTACAAAAGCGATACCCGTTGATGTCGTATTTGTCAAATGAACGGACCTTATAGTCAAAACCATTAGCGACTTGTCTCAATTCGGCGTCCATAGACTCTGAATTAGCCTACAAGTTTAATACGAAAGGATTGTTGCATTACGCACAAATTAGCGAATGAAATGAAATTGTCTAATAGAAATTACCATTTGTTTGAACCAAGAGATGAAACCGGGATAGCCGCCTCCTTGCTTTGCGAGAAGCTCATACTTTTCGACGGAATCCTTTTGGATCACCACTCCATACGAGAATATGGCAGCGCATCGACTGTATGAAATATCCAGGAATAAGAGCAGTTCAAAGGAAATAGAAGTTGCGAAACAATGTACCGAGAACTTACTCGATGTACGGCCGCACTTCTATCAGGTTGTTGAAGATATACAACGAAATGGTCCGCCATTCTTCGGTATCCAAAGATACTGGTTTCAAAACACTGGCTGGTGGGAGATTCCCTTTGAATAGGCTGAGGTTGGATCCACCCTTTTTAGGGTCGTCAGCATTGTACCGAGGCTTCGGATTATGCAAATGATGATTTTTGGATCGTAGTGTGCTGTCACGAAGTTTGCCGCCTCCTCAGTGATGAATGCCTTAGCCATCGATGCTTCAATTCTACGTTTATTTTTACATTTTTCTCGAAGCGTCTTCTGCATCCTCCCAGTTGGGTAGCACCAACGATTTTGCACGCCCCCCCCAATCTTGCCTCGGCCGGGAGATGCAAAATCAAATGCTGCATTGGATTAAAGAAGCCCGGTGGAAAGATCTTCTCTAACTTGCTGATCAACTCCGGCGCCAACTCTTCCATTTCTTCTAGCACGCCAGGCGATAGTTCTTTCGCACAAAGAACATGAAAGAAATAGCTGAGTTCTGCCAGTACTAGCCATTCATCCTCAAGGATGAAGCCACGCAACATCACTGGCATTACCCGCTCAATCCATATGTGCCAATCATGACTCTTGAGAGCAAATATCTTCAATTTATCAAGACTCGCTCCCCTCTTTAGATTCGCTGCATACCCATCAGGGAACATCAACTGCATTTTCACCCACAAGATAATTTCCCTCATAGCTGGCCTTCCAAGATTGAACCATGCCTTTGGCTTCGTCCAGTTCTGCTTTCCTTTCGGTTCTTTCATGTTTTGTAACGGCCTATTACATAGCGCCTCCAGATCGACTCTAGCCTTCTTATTATCCTTTGACTTCCCATCTATGCCGAACAATGTACCAAAAAGTGCCTCGGCGATATTCTTCTCAGTGTGCATCACGTCGATGTTGTGTGGGCAAAGGAGGTCTTTGAAGTAAGGCAGATCCCATAAGCATGTCTTGTGAGTCCAGGCGTGCTTAGAATTATACCCCTTGAAGTACCCTGGACGCTCTCGATCTGGCTCGAGAGCGTTTAACTGATCGAGGGTCTGTTGGCCTGTCAACGCAGGTGGTGCAGAGTTTTTGACAACTCTACCTCTGATGAAGTTCTTCTTGTCTTTCCTGAACTTATGGCGAGGATCCAGGAACTGTCTATGCATGTCGAAGCAAGAAAACTTGCGACCGGCCTGAAGCCAACGAAACTCAAGAGCTCCCTTGCATGTGGGGCACAGGAACCTTCCATGCACACACCAGCCAACGAATAGCGCATACGCCGGCAAGTCATGCGTCGAGTACATGTACCAGACACGCATTATGAAGTTCTGTTTGCTATAGGCGTCGTATGTCTTGAACCCATTATCCCAGGCTTCTTGCAATTTGTCCTTAAGCGGGTGCATGTACACATTCTTATTTTTCCCCGGATAGTTGGGCCCTGGAATTATCAACGTCAGGAAAATGTTCTTTCTTTGCATAATCTGTCCGGGGGGGGGAGATTGAGTGGAAAGACAAGTACGGGCCAACAACTGTATTGGGCTGCCGTCAGACCAAACACACTCAACCCATCTGTGCTGATGCCAACTCGAGGATGCCTCGGATCTGTGGCTTTGTTAGCATGTAATTCATCAAACTTTTTCCATGCAACACCATCCGATGTGTGTACCATCATCAGATTCCCATCTGCATCTAGTTTGGTTCTTTTTCCCGTTTTGTGCCATGTCATCTGTCTGGCCGCCTCTTCGACCATGAAAAGACGTTGAAGTCTGGGTACGATTGGCATATACCGAAGAACACTAACGGGGATTTTGGTCCGCGTCTTCTCACCCATACCGTTGTCTACCACAACATACTTGGAAGACTTGCAAAAGGGACAATAGTTCAAGTCCGCATAGTCAAGCCTAAATAAGGCACATCCTTTCTCACAGACATGTATCTTCTCATAGGGCATCTTCAGTGCACAGAGGATTTTGTCCGACTGGTACAGGTTTGCAGGCATTACATGGCCTTTGGGTAGAAAGTGTCCAAATACTGTCATCATTGCGTCGTAGCATTCTCTGCCCAAGTTGAACTGAGCTTTCAGAGCCATTACTTGTGAGATGGCATCCAACTGACAAAGCTCAGTGTGCTCGTGCAGCAGACGTTTTGAAGACTCCAACATTTCATTGAAGGCCTTTGCAGATTCCTCCATCTCCTCGTCCGAATCCCGAGCATCATCCAAGTCTTGCACCATGTTTTCCATCCCAGTACCATGCTCGTCGGTGCAACGACGATCCACCTCAGCTCGGTCACGTTGGGCAGACTCACCATTGATACGTCTCCAACGTATCTACTTTTCCAAACACTTTTGCCCTTGTTTTGGACTATAATTTGCATGATTTGAATGGAACTAACCCGGACTGACGCTATTTTCAGCAGAATTACTATGATGTTGTTTTATGTGTAGAAAACAAAAGTTCTCGGAATGACCTGAAAATCCACGGAGGCAGTTTTTGGAAAATATAAAAAATACTGGCGAAAGAATCAAGGCCAGAGGGCCCACAGCCTGTCCAGGAGGGTGGGGGCGCGCCCTCTCCCCCTGGGCGCGCCCCTGTCTCCTGGGCCCCCTGGAGCTCCACCGACCTCAACTCCAACGCTATATATTCTGTTTCGCGGAGAAAAAAATCAGAGAGAAAGTTTCATCGCGTTTTACGATACAGAGCCGCCGCCAAGCCCTAATCTCTCTCGGGAGGGCTGACCTGGAGTCCGTTCGGGGCTTCGGAGAAGGGGATTCGTCGCCGTCGTCATCATCAACCATCCTCCATCACCAATTTCATGATGCTCACCGCCGTGCGTGAGTAATTCCATCGTAGGCTTGCTCGACGGTGATGGGTTGGATGAGATTTACCATGTAATCAAGTTAGTTTTGTTAGGGTTTGATCCCTAGTATCCACTATGTTCTGAGATTGATGTTGCTATGACTTTGCTATGCTTTCATGAATATATGTGATTTCTTGATCCTATTTTGCAAGTCTATAGTCACCTATTATGTGTTATGATCTGACAACCCCGAAGTGACAATAATCGAGATACTTCTCGGTGATGACCGTAGTTTGAGGAGTTCATGTATTCACTAAGTGCTAATGCTTTGTTCCTGTTCTCTATTAAAAGGAGGCCTTAATATCCCTTAGTTTCCACTAGGACCCCGCTGCCACGGGAGGGTAGGACAAAAGATGTCATGCAAGTTCTTTTCCATAAGGACGTATGACTATATTCGGAATACATGCCTACATTACATTGATGAACTGGAGCTAGTTCTGTGTCACCCTATGTTATAGCTATTACATGAGGAATCGCATCCAACATAATTATCCATCACTGATCCAATGCCTACGAGCTTTTCACATATTGTTCTTCGCTTATTTACTTTTCCGTTGCTACTGTTACAATCATTACAAAACCCAAAAATATTACTTTTGCTATCGTTACCTTTATTTCCATATTACTTTGCTACTAAATGCCTTGCTGCAGATACTAAGTTATCCAGGTGTGGTTGAATTTACAACTCAACTGCTAATACTTGAGAATATTCTTTGGCTCCCTTTGTGTCGAATCAATAAATTTGGGTTGAATACTCTACCCTCGAAAGCTGTGCGATCCCCTACACTTGTGGGTTATCAACCATGAAATGTCCACACCGTATAATCGGGCGTAACCACTCTTCTGCAGGTGTTTGCCCATTTCAGCCTCTGTCCTATTTTCCCAATTGCCGCACCGGAAACAGGGGCACCAGGTTTTCCTCTGGCCATTTGCAAATGCGGCTTGCACAAACCCCTTGGTTTTTGTGAACCATTCAGTGCTCCATTTGTTCTGACCAGTGTGACCGGTGTACATCCACGCACGATCACTCATCTTGACTTTCAGAGCTACTGGACACACAACAAATATATATATATATATATATATATATATATATAATATAATTCACCATGTATATATTCATTAGTTGATCTAGTTTGTCAAGTTTATTACGTCCATGCAACCTACACTCTAATAGGTAATGATAGGTCCTAATCCCACCCGAGTATGTGTAGATTGGGTTCATTTTCCCATGCTATGCTCCGGATCCGATGCAAAATTTCGGCAGCACCTCCCCGCTGTTCTCCTGATACACTTCTCTGCAATAAACAGAGAGGATGTGTACCCGAAGAACAACAGGGGAGGCACTGACGAAATTTATGCGTTGGATCCGAAGCAAAGCATATGGGAAAACGAACCCAATCTACACATACTCGGGCTGTCCATGGATAGCGTTGGACAATTCGAAAGAATCACGGTTATAAATATGCGAATGCATGCATATTTATAACTATAACCCTTTCGAACGGGAGACACATATTGGTTACGCACACTGATGATTCAAGACACATATATAGCTAGCTAGCAAGTTTCATCGGCACGAACACCGGAACAGAGCAAATAATTAAGGGGGGAGGAGGACATGTCATTTGTGCTCACCCACGAACGAAGGGGCAGAGCTCGTCAAACGCACGGGGAGGTTGTCGAACACCAAACCTCGCAGTGATGAAACAACTGCACATTTAAATCTACCCGATCAACACAATTATATATGATGTTTTCATAACAAAATCAAAAAATATATGACCTAACTCATAATTCACAAATATATGACCCCGTCGGCCTCTGGTGTCGTGGGTGTCGTGTCGGGGTCGGGGTATTGTTTCGGCATCGGGGTGATGTTTTGGGGTCGGGGTGTTGGGGTCGGGGTCGGGGTGTGGTGTCAGGGTGTCGGGGGTCGGGGTCAGGGTGTCGTGCCGGGGTGTCGGGGTCGGGGTCGGGGTGTGGTGTCAGGGTGTCGGGGGTCGGGGTGTCGTGCCGGGGTGTCGGGGTGGCGTGTCGGGGTCGGAGTGTCAGGGTGTCGTGGTCGGGGTCGGGGTGTGGTGTCAGGGTGTCGGGGTCGGGGTGTGGTGTCAGGGTGTCGGGGTCAGGGTCGGGGTGTGGGTCGGGGTGTCGGGGGGTCGGGGTGTGGTGTCAGGGTGTCGGGGGTCGGGGTCGGGGTGTCGTGCCGGGGCGGCGTGTCAGGGTCGGAGTGTCAGGGTGTCGGGGTCGGCGTGTCTTTTTCTTCTTCTTCTCCTTTTTCTCTTCTTCTTCTTCTTCTTCTTCTTCTTCTTCTTTTCTTCTTCTTCTTCTTCTTCTTCTCCTCTTCCTCCCTCCTCCTCCTCCTATTCCTCTTCTTTCTTCCTCTTCTTCTTCTTCTTCTTCTTCTTCTTCTTCTTCTTCTTCTTCTTCTTCTTCTTCTTCTTCTTCTTCTTCTTCTTCTTCTTTTCTTTCTTCTTCTCCCTCCTCCTCTTCCTCTCTCCTCCTCCTCCTCCTTCAACTCTTCTTCTTCTTCTAAACTAAAACTAAAACTAATCTAAAATAAACTAAACTAAAAATAAAACTGAAACTAAAATGAAACCAAAACTATAGTAAAACTATAACTAAAACAGAAACTAAATTAAATAAAAAAATCTAAAATTAACTAAACTAAAAAAGGGGGAAAGATTACTCATCGGTGGGTCGGGGTGGCCGGTGGAGGGGAGGCAGTGGCCCGGTGGAGGGGGAGGCCGCGGCGGCTGGGGGCGGTGGCGGCCCGGTGGAGGGGGTGGCCGCGGCGGGTGGTGGGGCGATGGGGCGAGGGGCGAGGGTGCGGCGGCGGCACGTGGGGCGACGGGGCGAGGGGCGGCGGGTGGTGGGGCAACGAGGCGAGGGGCGAGGGGCGGCGGCGGCGGGTGGTGGGGCGACGGGGCGAGGGGCGGCGGCTTGTGGTGGGGGCGGATGTCGGGGACAGGCGGGCAGAAAGAGAGAGAGAGACGGAGGGGTGGGGGCAGCCGTTAGTTAGGTTAATCCCTTTGCTGTCCGCCCCCTTTGCCGTCCGCTTTTTTGCTCTTTGCCGTCCGCTAGCGGACAGCAAAGAGCTGGCCATTAGTTTTTTAGCTGCTCGTTAGTGGGGCCCACCCTCCCTCTTTGCCGTCCGCCAGCTGACGGCAAAGAACTGGCTGATGGCAAAGGCCTTTTTGCCATCAGCTAGTTCTTTGCCGTCCGTTTTATGTAAGTGGACGGCAAAGACCTTCTTTGCCATCAGCCAGCTGACGGCAAAGAACTGGCAGACGGCAAATAACTGGATTCCAGTAGTGTATGGTATATTTCCCACTATTCTTTCAGTATGTCATTCTCCTGATTGGTTGATTGACACGGGTGCTAATGTGCATGTATGCGGTGATATTTCCATGTTTTCGTCTTATCAGACCGCAGGGACTTCTACCGTGCTGATGGGTCCTACGTCTTGAGCTTGCATTGGTTTTCCTTGAAGAGGAAAGGGTGATGCAGCAATAGTAGCGTAAGTATTTCCCTCAGTATTTGAGAACCAAGGTATCAATCCAGTAGGAAGCTCCTTCAAAGTCCCACGCACCTACACAAACAAACAAAGAACTCGCAACCAACGCAATAAAGGGGTTGTCAATCCCTTCACGGCCACTTGCGAAAGTGAGATCTGATAGAGATAATATGATAAGATAAATATATTTTTGGTATTTTATAATATAGATGCAAAAAGTAAAGATGCAAATAAAAGTAGATTGAAAGCTTATATGATAAAAGATAGACCCGGGGGCCATAGGTTTCACTAGTCGCTTCTCTCAAGATAGCATAAGTATTACGGTGGGTGAACAAATTACTGTCGAGCAATTGATAGAAAAGCGAATAATTATGAGATTATCTAGGCATGATCATGTATATAGGCATCACGTCCGTGATAAGTAGACCGACTCCTGCCTGCATCTACTACTATTACTCCACACATCGACCACTATCCAGCATGCATCTAGAGTATTAAGTTCATAAAGAACAGAGTAACGCATTAAGAAAGATGACATGATGTAGAGGGACAAACTCATGCAATATGATATAAACCCCATCTTTTTATCCTCGATGGCAACAATACAATACGTGCCTTGCTGCCCCTGCTGTCACTGGGAAAGGACACCGCAAGATTGAACCCAAAGCTAAGCACTTCTCCCATGGCAAGAAAGATCAATCTAGTACGCCAAACCAAACTGATAATTCGAAGAGACTTGCAAAGATAACTCAATCATACATAAAAGAATTCAGAGGAGATTCAAATATTTCTCATAGATAAACTTGATCATAAACCCACAATTCATCGGATCTCGACAAACACACCGCAAAAAGAGTTTACATCGAATAGATCTCCACAAGAGAGGGGGAGAACATTGTATTGAGATCCAAAAGGAGAGAAGAAGCCATCTAGCTAATAACTATGGACCCGAAGGTCTGTGGTAAACTACTCACAACTCATTGGAGGGGCTATGGTGTTGATGTAGAAGCCCTTCGTGATCGACTCCCCCTCCGGCGGAGCACCGGCGAAGGCTCCAAGATGGGATCTCGCGGATACAGAAGCTTACGGCGGTGGAAATTGTTTTTCGGTGGCTCCCTGGATGTTTTCGGGGTACGTGGGTATATATAGGAGGATGAAGTAGGTCGGTGGCCACTCGAGGGGCCCAGGACACAGGGGGCGCGCCCAGGAGGGGTGGGCGCGCCCTCCTATCTCCTGGCTGTCTCGTTTGCTTCTTGACTTGCACTCCAAGTTCTCCGGATCACGCTCGTTCCAAAAATCACGCTCCCGAAGGTTTCATTCCGTTTGGACTACGTTTGATATTCCTCTTCGAAATACTGAAATAGGCAAAAAAATAACAATACAGCCTGGGCCTCCGGTTAGTAGGTTAGTCCCAAAAATGATATAAATGTGAAAATAAAGCCCATAAACATCCAAAAGGGGTAATATAATAGCATGGAACAATCAAAAATTATAGATACGTTGGAGACGTATCAAGCATCCCCAAGCTTAATTCCTGCTCGTCCTCGAGTCGGTAAATGATAAAAACAGAATTTTTGATGTGGAATGCTACCTAGCATATTTCTCAATGTAATTTTCTTTATTGTGGCATGAATATTGAGATCCAAATGATTCAAAATAAAAGTTCATATTGACATAAGAAATAATAATACTTCAAGCATACTAATTAAAGCAATCATGTCTTCTCAAAATAACATGGCTAAAGAAAGTTTATCCCTACAAAATCATATAGTTAGGCTATATATGCTTCATCTTCGTCACATAAAAAATGTTCCCAAATTCTACACCCCCGATGAGAAGCCAAGCAATTGTTTCGCACTTAAATAATCTCAAACTTTTTCAACTTTCACGCAATACATGAGCGTGAGCCATGGATATAGCACTATGGGTGGAATAGAATATGATGATGGGGATTGTGTGGAGAAGACAAAAAAGGAGAAAGTCTCACATTGACGAGGATAATCAACGGGCTATGGAGATGCCCATCAATTGATGTCAACATGAGGAGTAGGGATTGCCATGCAACGGATGCACTAGAGCTATAAATGAATGAAAGCTCAACAAAAGAAACTAAGTGGGTGTGCATCCAACTTGCTTGCTCACGAAGACCTAGGGCATTTTGAGGAAGCCCATCATAGGAATATACAAGCCAAGTTCTATAATGAAAAATTCCCACTAGTATATGAAAGTGACAACATATGAAACTCACTATATGAAGAACATGGTGCTACTTTGAAGCACAAATTACAAGACTCGCTATATGAAGAACATGGTGCTACTTTGAAGCACAAGTGTGGAAAAGAGATAGTAACATTGCCCCTTTTTATTTTTTTATTTTTTCTTTGGCCCCCTTTTTTTATTTTGGCTTTTTTTTTCGGGGACAATGCTCTAATAATGATGATCATCACACTTTTATGAATTTACAACTCATGAATTACAACTCAAAACTAGAATAAGATATAACTCTATATGAATGCCTCCGGTGGTGTACCGGGATGGTGCAATGAACCAAGAGTGACATGTATGAAAAATTATGCATGGTGGCTTTGCCACAAATACGATGTCAACTACATGATCATGCAATGGCAATATGACAAAAGTAATGCGTGTCATGATGATAAACGGAACGGTGGAAAGTTGCATGGCAATATATCTCGGAATGGCTATGGAAATGCCATAATAGGTAGGTATGGTGGCTGTTTTGAGGAAGATATAAGGAGGTTTATGTGTGATAGAGCGTATCATATCACGGGGTTTGGATGCACCGGCGAAGTTTGCACCAACTCTCAACGTGAGAAAGGGCAATGCACGGCACCGAAGAGGCTAGCAATGGTGGAAAGGTAAAAGTGCGTATAATCCATGGACTCAACATTAGTCAAAAGAACTCTTATACTTATTGCAAAAATTTAGAAGTCATCAAAAACCAAGCACTACGCGCATGCTCCTCGAGGGATAGATTGGTAGGAAAAGACCATCGCTCGTCCCCGACCGCCACTCATAAGGATGCACAATCCAAGGACACTTCATGTTTCAAATTTGTCACACAACTTTAACCATACGCATGCTACGGGACTTGCTAACTTAAACACAAGCATTATTTAAATTCATAATCACCCAACTAGCATGACTTTAATATCACTACCTCCATATCTCAAAACAATTATCAAGTATCAAATTGATCATAGCATCCAATTCACTTACTATGATAGTTTTTATTTACCCAACTTGGAGGCCTACCATTCTAGGACCAATTTTATAACCATAGCAAATACCATGCTGTTCTAAGAGACTCTCAAAATAATATAAGTGAAGCATGAGAGACTAGCAATTTCTACAAAATTAAGCCACCACCGTGCTCTAAAAGATATAAGTGAAGCACTAGAGCAAAAACTATCTAGCTCAAAAGATATAAGTGAAACACATAGAGTATTCTAATAAATTCTAATAAAGTAGGCTTATCCCAAAAGGTGTGTACAGTAAGGATGATTGTGGAAAACTAAAAATCAAATACTAATGTAATACACGACGTTCCAAGCAAAACACATATCATCTGGCGAATAAAAATATAGCTCCAAGTAAAGTTACCGCTAAACGAAGACAAAAGAGGGGATGCCTTCCGGGGGCATCCCCAAGCTTAGGCCTTTGGCTATTCTTGAATATCTTGGGGTGCCTTGGGCATCCCCAAGCTTAGGCTCTTGCCACTCCTTATACATATTCCATCAAATATTTACCCAAAACTTGAAAACTTCACAACACAAAACTCAACAGAAATCTCGTAAGCTCCGTTAGTGAAAGAAAGCAAAACCACCACATAAGGTGCTGTAATGAACTCATTCTTTATTTATATTGGTGTTAAACCTAATGTATTCCAACTTCTCTATGGTTTATAAATTATTTTACTAGCCATAGATGCATCAAAATAAGCAAACAACACTCGAAAAACAGAATCTGTCAAAAACAGAACAGTCTGTAGTAATCTGTAACTAACGCAAACTTCTGGAACCCCAAAACTTCTACCAAAATAGGAAGTCCTAGGAAATTTGTCCATTGATCAGCAGCAAAAATAATCAACGCAAAAGCACTTTTCTGTGATTTACTAAATTTTTTCTCGTGCGCGCAAAGTTTCTGTTTTTCAGCAGAATCAAATTAACTATCACCATAGGTTATCCTATAGGTTCTACTTGGCACAAACACTAATTAAAACATAAAAACACATCTAAACAGAAGGTAGATGATAAATTTATTACTAAACAGAAACAAAAACAAAAACACAAGGAACATTGGGTTGCCTCCCAACTAGCGCTATCGTTTAACGCCCCTAGCTAGGCATTGATAATTTTAATGATGCTCACATGAAAGACAAGAATTGAAGCGCAAAGAGAGCATCATAAAACACGTGACAAACACATCTAAGTCTAACATACTTCCTATGCATAGGCATATTATAAGCAAACAAATTTGCAAGGCAAGCAAAAACTAGCATATGCAAGGAAGCGGAAAGAAACAATAGCAATCTCAACATAACGAGAGGTAATTTAGTAAGATAAAAATTTCTACAACCATATTTTCCCCTCTCATAATAATTACATGTAGGATCATAAGAAAATTCAACAATATAGCTATCACATAACATATTCTCAACACGATCCACATGCATGCAAAGTTGACACTCTTCCGAAATAGTGGGATTAACATTAACTAAAGCCATGACCTCTCCAAACCCACTTTTATCAAAAACTTCATAAGATTGAACATAGTCCAAATATGTGGGATCTAAAGTTGACACTCTTCCAAACCCACTTTCAATACTATTGCAAATATTATTATCAATCTCATATTCATCATGGGGCTTGAATAAATTTTCAAGATCATAAGAAGAATCACCCCAATCATGATCATTGCAACAAGTAGTAGACATAGCAAACTTAGCATCCCCAAGCTTAGGGTTTTGCATATCATTAACACAATTGTCATTTATAATAACATCATTGCAATCATGCTTTTCATCAAAGCAACTACCAAGTATGGGTGCAATAGCAACGATCTCATGTTTAACATAAGGAACTATAGCAAATTCATCTTCATAAATATTGGCATCATGGCCACAAGAATAGCAAGCATCATGTTCATCAAGGGATATTTCAATCAAATCATCGGAATCATCTTTATCTATAGATTGATGCGTATTATTATTTCTTCCAAAGCAACGGTCATTCTCTCAATAAATTCTTTGACATAGACATTATGAGCATAGTTTTCATAGCAATATTTAAGTATGTCAAAATTTTCAGATTCGTAGAGAGTAATATCATACTTTTTGATCAAAGAAGCAACTTCATAAGCACCCTTAAAAGCAACAAATTCTTCAATTTGTTTGATATCATAGTAACTATAAACACCCTTTGCATAAGAAGATAAGATTTCATTTTCATTAAACTCACAAAGGTAGGGAAGGTGTTTTTTAGGGTTCTTAGAGCAACAAGTAAAATCACAAATTTCACAAAGATTCCAAGCATAACACAGCAATCTGTTTATTTGATTCCATAAGAGTCTCCCTTTTTTAGACAAATGGTGACGCACAAAATGAGCATGCTCATCTAAAGATTTCCCATCAACTAGGCTAGTTGGGGTTTCAGCACGAGCGCATAAGGATCGAAGATGATCTAAGTAGAACACTTTAAGTGGATCCATATCAATAGATTTTTAGCAAGCAAAGTTGCAAGCAAATAGAAGGCACATGGTAACACAAGCAAACAAAAAGGCAAGCGAAAGAGAGAGGAGATTGGGAAAGAGAGGGCGAATAAAACGGCAAGGGTGAAGTGGGGGAGAGGAAAACGAGAGGCAAATGGCAAATAATGTAAATGCGAGGGAGATGAGTTTGTGATGGGTACTTGGTATGTCTTGACTTGAGCGAAGACCTCCCCGGCAACGGCGCCAGAAATGGCTAAATGCTGGGAGATCAAATCTTGACTTGACTTGGCGTAAGCCTCCCGGGCAACGGCGCCAGAAATCCTTATTGCTACGTCTTGAGCTTGCGTTGGTTTTCCTTGAAGAGGAAAGGGTGATGCAGCAATAGTAGCGTAAGTATTTCCCTCAGTTTTTGAGAACCAAGGTATCAATCCAGTAGGAAGCTCCTTCAAAGTCCCACGCACCTACACAAACAAACAAAGAACTCGCAACCAACGGAATAAAGGGGTTGTCAATCCCTTCACGGCCACTTGCAAAAGTGAGATCTGATAGAGATAATATGATAAGATAAATATATTTTTGGTATTTTATAATATAGATGCAAAAAGTAAAGATGCAAATAAAAGTAGATTCAAAGCTTATATGATAAAAGATAGACTCCGGGGCCATAGGTTTCACTAGTGGCTTCTCTCAAGATAGCATAAGTATTACGGTGGGTGAACAAATTACTGTTGAGCAATTGATAGAAAAGCGAATAATTATGAGATTATCTAGGCATGATCATGTATATAGGCATCACGTCCGTGACAAGTAGACCGACTCCTGCCTGCATCTACTACTATTACTCCACACATCGACCACTATCCAGCATGCATCTAGAGTATTAAGTTCATAAAGAACAGAGTAACGCATTAAGAAAGATGACATGATGTAGAGGGATAAACTCATGCAATATGATATAAACCCCATCTTTTTATCCTCGATGGCAACAATACAATACGTGCCTTGCTGCCCCTGCTGTCACTGGGAAAGGACACCGCAAGATTGAACCCAAAGCTAAGCACTTATCCCATGGCAAGAAAGATTAATCTAGTAGGCCAAACCAAACTCATAATTCGAAGAGACTTGCAAACATAACTCAATCATACATAAAAGAATTCAGAGGAGATTCAAATATTTCTCATAGATAAACTTGATCATAAACCCACAATTCATCGGATCTCGACAAACACACCGCAAAAAGAGTTTACATCGAATAGATCTCCACAAGAGAGGGCGAGAACATTGTATTGAGATCCAAAAAGAGAGAAGAAGCCATCTAGCTAATAACTATGGCCCCGAAGGTCTGTGGTAAACTACTCACAACTCATCGGAGGGGCTATGGTGTTGATGTAGAAGCCCTCTGTGATCGATTCCCAGTCCGGCGGAGCGCCGGCGAAGGCTCCAAGATGGGATCTCGCGGATACAGAAGGTTACGGCAGTGGAAATTGTTTTTCGGTGGCTCCTTGGATGTTTTCGGGGTACGTGGGTATATATAGGAGGAAGGAGTAGGTCGGTGGCCGCTCGAGGGGCCCAGGAGACAGGGGCGCGCCCTCCTATCTCCTAGCCGCCTCCTTTGCTTCTTGACTTGCACTCCAAGTTCTTTGGATCACGTTCATTCCAAAAATCACGCTCCCGAAGGTTTAATTCCGTTTGGACTCCGTTTGATATTCCTTTTCTTCGAAATACTGAAATAGGCAAAAAAACATCAATACGGGTTGGGCCTCCGGTTAGTAGGTTAGTCCCAAAAATGATATAAATGTGTAAAATAAAGCCCATAAACATCCAAAAGGGGTAATATAATAGCATGGAACAATCAAAAATTATAGATACGTTGGAGATGCATCATTGGGCAACGGTTCAAGTGCTTCTGTTCGTGGTGTTGGCACGGTCAATCTGAAGTTTACTTCGGGGAAGATCATGCGGCTAAAGAACGTGCATTATGTCCCCACCGTCAATAAAAATCTTGTTAGCGGATCTCTTTTGTGTAGAGATGGCTATAAGCTTGTCTTTGAGTCGAATAAATTTGCAATATCCAAGTATGGAACCTTTGTTGGTAAAGGCTATGAGTCAGGAGGCCTGTTTCGTTTATCCTTGTCAGACGTTTGCAATAAAGTTGTTAATCATGTTTGCAACAATAGTGAATCAAATGTGTGGCATTCACATCTTTGTCATGTTAACTTTGGTTGCATGTCGCGACTAGCGAAGTTGAACTAATCCCTAGTTTCACCACTGTCAAGGGATCTAAGTGTCAAGTTTGTGTGCAAGCTAAGCAACCTCGTAAGTCTCACACGACTGCGGAAACGAGAAATCTTGCACCACTAGAGCTCATACATTCAGATCTATGTGAAATGAATGGTGTTTTGACAAAAGGCGGAAAGAAATATTTTATGACGTTAATTGACAACTCCACTAGATACTGTCGTGTGTATCTTCTGAAATCTAAGGATGAGGCATTGAACTTTTTCAAGATCTATAAAGCTGAAGTGGAAAACCAACTTGATCGGAATATCAAGAGGCTTAGGTCCGACCGTGGTGGAGAGTATTTTTTCAATAAATTTGATGCTTTTTGTGCGGAACATGGTATAATCCATGAGAGGACGCCTCCCTATTCACCTCAGTCAAATGGGGTAGCCGAAAGAAAGAACCGTACTCTAACTAATTTGGTTAACGCCATGTTAGACACATCGGGTCTCTCCAAGGCATGGTGGGGGGAGGCGATATTGACTGCATGTCATGTCCTAAACCGAGTTTCCACAAAGAATAAAGAGATAACTTGTCACGACCGGTTTTTCCAATAAAACATTTATTGAGAAATCGATCCCTTTAACGGACAAATCCTTGATTACAGAAAAATCCAGGAGTACTAAATATAATACAAGGTTGAGCGGAGGCTGCTCAACAATTTATTACAAGCACGTCGATATTATACATAAAGGCGGATATGACACAAGGGGTATGGTGGCATAACTACTGACTCGTAATAAAAGTGGTGGTGGATATGTCACAGTGAAGTGGGTGACATGACTCCTAAATCTTACGGCTCATCGAGCGTCGGGGTGAGGCTCGAGGACTTTTATTGTGGGTGGCAGAAGCGTATATAATACAAGTGACCAAATCCAGGATCGCACGGGACTGACTGGGACTCCTCTAGGCGTCGGACTCGCTATCAAACTCATCATCCATGAGATCGCCTTCATCAACATCTGGCCAAATCAACAAGCCAGGTGAGTACTATGAAAGTACTCGCAAGACAGTTTGGACATAAGATATAACAAATGCAAGTATGATGCACATGAGCAGATTAATAATGCATACTCCGATAATAAACTTGCACTGCATGGGAAATAAAAAAGGAAATCGGGCGGTAGTCCTCCCGAAATCCCAATGTAATACTGAAGGCCAATCGAGTGTCTGAAATGACTCCTCGAAAGGGTACAAATAAATTAACAATGCCGCAGTCGGGCGTCAGGGCGACACCACGTAAAGGGCTTATAATGGAATATAAACGACAGTGCGTGCCACAGTCGGACGTCTGAGCGACATCACGTAAAGGGCTTATATCAAAAGTAAATAACGAGAGTGCCACAGTCGGACGTCTGAGCGACATCACATAAAGGGCTTATATTTCATAACTCGATATTCCAGTAGCTCATGAAGTTAAATCATCTCAAGGAAATACTCAGGTACGAAGTAATAAAATGGTTAGTCCATCCACAAGAATAACATTCAACCGGGTTTACCACTCAAGCTTGCTCACCGGGGATTTCCACGGAGACTGACACAGGGACTGACACTGAGACTGATATGGATACTGTTTGGATACATTGACCCAGGTCATTGACCATGGACACGATGACTCGGAAGGTTTTGACTCTGCAGAGTTTGTACTCTTAACCACAGCCAACGGATTTCAGTAGTCACAAGGGACTAGTTCTGTTTACGGTATTTTAGGAGAAACACTTCTAACCAGTACACACCCATTCCACATTCCGATGCCAGGAATCACCCTAGGCAACGTTCAAGAAAAACCTTGAGACGGGGAGGCTACAACCTCGCATAGCATGGGATCAAATTTATATCGCGCGCTCTAAGGGGTGCCCCCCTCTCGGTCCCAACCAGAAACACCCATGCCCCCTGACTGGATGACTGGCTTTAATCCAGGGCCATGGAACCCTCATCCCGGCCCCTCTATTTGGTGTGAACATGGAAAGAGGTTTGCAGCTTACTAAACTGTATTCTTTGCAGAAAACATGTGGCAGTACGAAAAGTGGACGAACGGTAACGTGGCTCGGTCCATGTTAACGTCGGAGTTTAACGGTTGACATAAGACTGGCATGCTACAACAATACCATCTTACTACCTCTCATGTCACCACATGATCAGGTCATCTCCCATCAAAAGATCACATCAAACTTCGAAGCACACGGGTAGTTGCCTTGCATGCAACGTGAGACTCACCGATGCCCATATGCCATGCACAAACTACTCAAGCAAACATGCAAAACACTCATCATATCAAAGGTTCAAACATGCTTGCCTGGTTCGGAGAAGTCGGAGTCTAGCTCGGCGAAGTTCGCGGCTCCGTCACCTCCTCCAGTATCTACGGTATAAAGAAACCGTATACTAACGTGAATACCGTTGCGTGCATAAAAACTATTCCAAAAAATTTCCAAATAAATACTATAAAAAACTAGACAAAAATATAAGACTGACAAAAAAGGAATCAATCAAAAAGCATCTTTTGTTAAAAAGATATAAGGGTTTTAGTCCAAGGACTAATTTGTGATGAAACAAAAAAGATCCAGGGGCTTGTTTGAAAAAGCAGAAAATGCTTCGGTACGAAATACGCCTGCCCAGAAGGGAAAACACACTTTGCCCAAAGGCGCCTTCAGAAAACGGTTCGAAGGGAAAGAAAGAGAGGCTGACGGGGGGTCCCACCCGTCAGGTTCAAACTCCAACAGAGCTCGCCGGCGCCCGAAGGCTGCGGTGGTAGCCGGCGTTGATCCACGGCGAGGTAGGGTGATCGGAGGGTACCTACGGGTTCAGGGCGTCCTTCCGCGTCGGTGGGTGGTGGACTTGGCCGTCGGTGAGCACCACGTCGACGGCGACCTTATCTCCGGCGGACGGTGGTTCGGGCGAGGGTGGAACTCTCCGGTGGGTGCTGCAAACTCCAAATTAGGGCGCGGGTCAGAGAGGTGGATGCACTAGGAGGCTACTGGCATGAGTTGAGAGGCGAGGGTGCACGCACTGGAGCGAATCTTGCCGGATCCCGAAGCGGGTCAAGGCGGCCGGAGTTGGGGAAGAAGACTTCCTCGAGGCCTTCACATTGGCTTGGCGTGGTACTTGTGGGGTGGAGTGATGATGCGTGTTCGAGTTCGAGCTCGGGACCTCCTTTTATAGGCGATCCGACGAGGTGGCCGTGAACGGGATAATGCCGGTGAGCAATTACGGCGAGGCAGAGGTCGGGCAGGAGGTTTAGGTGGTTGGGCATCACCGTGGTGGTCCACTGGCACCGCTTCTCCGCTAAAACCTCGGCCGGATTGGGGTAATGCTCCGGTCCTTGACGGAACGGCCGTATGGCACGACGGCGGCAGGGAGCGCGCTCCGTGCCTCCCAGTTCACGACGACGGCTCTGCAGCGTGCACAGAGGAGGGGACGGCCACGCGGTGGTCTCTGGTGGCTTGGGCGGTGCTGGACGGCGCCGTCCCATGCTGCGCCTCTCTGGCAGCCGCAGCGGGTGCTGCTGCCGCCGCGCATGGGGCGATGCACCTCGGCCAGCTCGCCGCCGACGCCCGCAAGCGTCCAGGCGACCGTGCGGCGAGGGGATAAGAAGGAGGAACAGGGCGCAAGGTGCTACTGCGGCTACTGGCGAGATCGACATGGTGTTCTGAACAAAATGACATTGGCTCTGAAACTGTTTCTGAACTCTGAACTTCGACAGGTACAGTGCATGCCAGGTGTTCGACGATATGATTTGGGCACGAGGAAATTTTTTCTGGAGCTGTGACTTGGTGAGGTGACCTCTTGATGCGTCTAGAGGCTGCCTGAATTTCCTCAGATTTTTAGGAGGAGAAAACAAATGAATTTCACCAAATTTTGCAAATATGGCCCAAACTTGCAGCAAGCACATTTTGAAAATTTTGAACTGGAGACCAGTGGATCTTCCTGGATCTTGGTTGAGGGTTCTAAGGACTAGCCAGGGAAATTTGTTTGGAGGCAAAACTCAAAGGAGAACTAGTGGTTCCTTTGTAAATCTTCAAGGGTCAAAATAGAGGACAAAAAAGGTTTTTGATTAGAAATAAATGGAGATAAAATCATGGGGGAGTTTAACTTGCTGGATTTGAAGTTTATCTTGACACAAAGTGGGGAGATGGCTTTTGGGAGGGGGATTTCCACTTAGGTCATGGCAAGAGGAAATTTTGAAAGGGAAAGGATCACTCCATATGCCATAGGGCTATTTGTAAAAGAAAAGGTTTTCAAAAACTTTCCCAATGAAAAACATTTGTGTTGAGTCAACACAAGATGAAAAACCTCCAAGACCACAAAATCAGTTTTGGATGAACTCAAGGAAAATACTTGTTATAAAAGAAATTTTTTGAGAAGGAGAGTCCTTTAGAAGAAAAATTTAAATAACCTCCTTCAAATCAAATAAAGATTTGGATAAAGCCAAATAAAATTTTTGGGTGTCACATAACTCCATTCGAGGAATGGGAGAAGAAAAGATTAAGGCTCTCTTATCTACGAACCTGGTGTTGTTTGGCGAAAGTCAATGTGCCAATTCCAAAGAAGCGCAAGCTTGGACCAAAGACTGTGGATTGTATTTTCCTGGGATATGCTTTTCATAGCATTGATTATAGATTCTTGGTTGTAAAATCTGAGGTACCTGACATGCATGTCGGACGATCATGGAGTCGAATGATGTGACTTTATTTATAGATATTTTCCCATGAAGGATATGGCTACCTCATCTAATCAGGAGATCCCTAGTTCATCGAATCAGGAACCAGTTACAATTATCGAACCTGCCATTTCGATGGAACACTTTCAAAGTCCTGTGGAGGAGAACAATGAAGTTCCTACTAGGAGCAAGAGACAGAGGACTGCAAAGTCCTTTGGTGATGATTTTCTTGTGTATCTCATAGATGACACACCCAGTTCTATTTCAGAGGACTATGCATCTGAAGATGCTGACTACTGGAAGGAAGCGGTTCGTAGCGAGATGGATTCCATCATGGCGAATGAAACTTGGGAGATAACTGATCGTCCTTATGGGTGCAAACCTATAGGATGCAAATGGTTATTCAAGAAGAAGTTTAGGCCTGATGGTACTATTGAAAAGTACAAGGCTCGGCTCATGGCTAAGGGTTATACCCAAAAGGAAGGGGAAGACTTATTTGATACTTACTCACCTGTGGCTCGACTGACCACTATTTGAGTTCTACTTTCACTAGCTACCTCACTTGGTCTTCTCGTTCATCAAATGGATGTTAAGACTGCTTTCCTAAATGGAGAGTTGGACGAGGAAATTTATATGGAACAACCAGATGGGTTTGTACTAGATGGTCAGGAAGGAAAAGTGTGCAAGTTGCTGAAGTCTTTGTATGGACTCAAGCAAGCACCCAAACAGTGGCATGAGAAGTTTGAAAGAACTTTAACAGTTGCAGGCTTTGTTGTAAACGAAGTTGACAAATGTGTGTACTATCGCCATGGTGGGGGCGAGGGAGTTATCCTTTGCTTGTATGTTGATGACATACTAATTTTCGGAACAAATCTGAATGTTATTAAGGAGGTCAAGGATTTCCTATCTCGCTGCTTTGAGATGAAGGATTTAGGAGTGGCTGATGTCATTCTGAACATGAAGTTGTTGAGAGACGATGATGGTGGGATTACATTGCTACAATCTCACTATGTGGAAAAGATCTTGAGTCACTTTGGCTATAGTGACTGCAAGCCCTCTCCAACACCATATGAGGCAAGTGTGTTACTTCGAAAGAATTGAAGAATTGCTCGAGATCACTTCAAATATTCTTAGATTATTGGCTCGCTTATGTACTTAGCCAGTGCTACAAGACCCGACATCTCTTTTGCTGTTAGCAAACTGAGTCGGTTTCTCTCAAAACCAGGAGATGTGCATTGGAAAACTCTAGAGAGAGTTTTGCGTTATTTGAAAGGCACTGCGAATTATGGAATTCACTACACCGGGCACCCAAAGGTGCTTGAAGGGTATAGTGACTCAAACTGGATCTCAGATGTTGATGAGATAAAGGCCACGAGTGGATATGTATTCACTCATGGAGGTGGCGCTGTTTCTTGGAAGTCTTGCAAGCAGACCATCTTAACAAGGTCAACAATGGAAGCAGAACTCACAGCACTAGATACAGCTACGGTCGAAGCAGATTGGCTTCGTCGGCTCTTGAATGACTTGCCGTTGTTGAGAAACCTGTACTGGGTATCCTTATAAACTGCGACAATCAAACTGTAATCACGAAAGTGAGCAGCTCAAAGGATAACATGAATTCATCAAGACACGTTCAGAGAAGGTTAAAGTCTGTCAGGAAAATGAGAAACTCCGGAGTTATTGCATTGGATTATACCAAACGTCTAAAAATCTGGCAGATCCTTTCACTAAGGGTCTATCACGTAATGTGATAGATAATGCATCGAGGGAGATGGGTATGAGATCCACAATATGAGTTGTTCACAGTGGTAACCTAGTCTATGTGATCGGAGATCCCATGAATTAGATGTGGAAGACAAGCTATTGGTCAACTTAGAGGAGAGTATCCTTACTATTAACAATACCACTCCATGAAGATGCAATACTCTCCTAATCTGCATGGCAGGTTGATGTATATCTTAATGTGTTCTAAGTGGCTCATTGAAGCAGAGATGTCGTCCTGCTGAACATCTTTTGAAGAACGCACCTATATGAGTCTGATTGTTAAACGTCGCAATCTATGAGAGTAGGGTTCTCTCTAGTAAACTCATGAAAGGTCTTGGAGTATGACGCATAAGCTCCACCCGTGGGGAAGACCCACGGTAGCCACGTATCTGTCAAGGCTTTATGTGAAGCTAGATTCGCAGAAAACTTGCAGTTCAAGGCCCAGTCCACTGTCCAAGTTGCTTACTAGTGTAGCATAGAGTTCTAGGTGGAAGTTCAACTTAACAGTCTCCACTGTAGTACCGGTATATAAAACATTGTTTTGGAACCAAAGGCAAATTTTGTGTGCCTCTGCGATCTGGTGGGGGATTGCTGGAATTTTGTCTATTTTGGGCCTAGCCCAATAGCATTTTCAGAAATTCCTAATAAATCATAGAAGCCCACGCAGCCCATTCGTGCAAGGCAAGAAGTGGAACTAAAGTTTAGTCCCATATTTCTAGTTTAGAGGGAGTTGGACCTCTTTATAAGGGAGGCTCTTTCTCCACATGTATGAGGATGAGAACAAGAGGGACATCCACGCGCACTCCTCCTCCGCCGCCCGCCTCGCCACGCCACGCCTCGTCACGACGCGCCGCGCCGTGGGTTGCAGGAATAAGCCGAGCCGATGTCTAAATTTTTGCCACGCACGACTGGTATACGAAAGGTCACGCGGAAGCTGAAACGTGCTCCCGGCGCAGCCTCTCGCCTCCTTCTCTTGCGCCTATAAAAGGGAGGTCGCTCCTCTCAGAGAGACGCACCAGAACTTCTTCTTCCTCTCGCCACAAGTTCCTGAGCACTGCGCTGCTGCTATGTTGTTTCCCATCCCGGCTTGCGGCGTGCACCGCAGGTCGGGTCAGTAGGCCTCCGAAACCGTACCTCTTGGGTCCTGTACGGGAGAAGGGTGATAAGATTTTTGGGGAGCGCTTCGCGCAACTACTGACCTCTTTGTCACGAACGCCCCGGACTCCGACGACTACTTCCCAAACGATGACTTCTTCCCCGACGTCGACAACCTCCTCGACGACATCACTGGCGAGGACACCGACCCCAAGTCTAGCGCTTCTGCTGCTGCTTGATGACCCACAAGTATAGGGGATCTATCTTAGTCCTTTTGATAAGTAAGAGTGTCGAACCCAACGAGGAGCAGAAGGAAATGACAAGCGGTTTTGAGTAAGGTATTCTGTGCAAGCACTGAAATTGTTGGTGATAGATAGTTTTGTGATAAGATAATTTGTAACGGGTAACAAGCAATGAAAGTAAATAAAGTGCAGCAAGGTGGCCCAATCCTTTTTGTAGCAAAGGACAAGCCTGGACAATTTCTTATAATGAGAAAAGCGCTCCCGAGGACACATGGGAATTATCGTCAAGCTAGTTTTCATCACGCTCACACGATTCGCGTTCGGTACTTTGATAATTTGATATGTGGGTGGACCAGTGCTTGGGTACTGCCCTTACTTGGACAAGCATCCCACTTATGATTAACCCCTCATGCAAGCATCGGCAACTACAAAAGATGTATTAAGGTAAACCTAACCATAGCATGAAACTAGTGGATCCAAATCAGCCCCTTACGAAGCAACTTATAAACTAGGGTTTAAGCTTTTGTCACTCTAGCAACCCATCATCTACTTATTACTTCCCAATGCCTTCCTCTAGGCCCAAATAATGGTGAAGTGTCATGTAGTCGACGTTCACATAACACCACTAGAGGAGAGACAACATACATCTCATCAAAATATCGAACGGATACCAAATTCACATGACTACTAATAGCAAGACTTCACCCATGTCCTCAGGAACAAATGTAACTACTCACAAAGCATATTCATGTTCATGATCAGAGGAGTATTAATATGCATTAAGGATCTGAACATATGATCTTCCACCAAATAAACCAACTAGCATCAACTACAAAGAGTAATCAACACTACTAGCAACCCACAGGTACCAATTTGTGGTTTTGATACAAGATTGGATACAAGAGATGAACTAGGGTTTTGAGAAGAGATGGTGCTGGTGAACATGTTGATGGAGATTGACCCCCGCCCGATGAGAGGATCGTTGGTGATGACGATGGTGATGATTTCCCCCTCCCGGAGGGAAGTTTCCCCGGCAGAACAGCTTCGCCGGAGCCCTAGATTGGTTCCACCAAGGTTCCGCCTCGTGGCGGCGGAGTTTCGTCCCGTAAGCTTGCTTATTATTTTTTTCAGGGTAAAAGTCTTCATATAGGAGAAGAGGGACACCGGAGGGCCACCAGGGGGCCCAGCAGACAGGGGGAGCGCCCAGTAGGGGGGGCGCCCCACCCTCCTGCCAGGGTGTGGGCCCCCTCTCATATTTCTTTCGCTCAATAATTCTTATAAATTCCAAAAATGACTTTCGTGGAGTTTCAAGACTTTTGGAGCTGTGCCGAATCGGTTTCCAATATTTGCTCCTTTTCCAGCTAGAATCCCAGCTGCTGGCATTCTCCCTCTTCATGATAAACCTTGTAAAATAAGAGAGAATAGCCATAAGTATTGTAACATAACGTGTAATAACAGCCCATAATGCAATAAATACCAATATAAAAGCATGATGCAAAATGGACGTATCAACTCCCCCAAGCCTAGACCTCGCTTGTCCTCAAGCGGAAGCCGATATCGAAAAATATGTCCACATGTTTAGAGATAGAGGTGCCGATAAAAATAAAATACGGACATGAGGGCATCATGATCATTCTTATAGCAACATATATAGATTTCTTCATATGATTTCTTATGCTCAAGTAACATTCTATTCACAATGTCAAGTATGGTTCAGAAACTCCATTGAGAACTAACAAACTATAATCTCAGTCATTGAAGCAATTGCAATTTATCATAACATCGGAAAGAGTCAAGAATAGAGCTTTTAAGCAAGTCCGCATACTCAACTATCATATACTCTTCTACAATTGCTAACACTCACGCAATACTTATTGTTATAAAGTTTTAATCGGACACTAAGAAAGATAGGGGCTTATAGTTTCGCCTCCCAACGTATTCACCTTTAGGTGATGTCAACAATAATAGCTCATGCTAACTTACATCCAATTTGATATATATATCAGGATCTTTCCAACACGAGGTGCTTGCCAAAGGATAAAATGAAAAAGGGAAAGGTGAGGATCACCTTGACTCTTGCATAAAATAAAAGGCATAAAGTAAAAGATAGGCCCTTCGCAGAGGGAAGCAGAGGTTGTCATGCGCTTTTATGGTTGGATGGACAAAATCTTAATGCAAGAGAACCTCACTTTATATTTCCACTTGTGATATGAACCTTTATTATGCAGTCCATCGCTTTTATTACTTCCATATCACACGATCGTATGAAGCTTATTTTGTCCCTCATTAATAAGTCATACATATTTAGAGAGCAATTTTTTATTGCTAGCACCGATGACAACTTACTTGAAGGATCTTACTCAATCCATAGGTAGGTATGGTGGACTCTCATGGCAAAACTGGGTTTAAGGATATTTGGAAGCACAAGTAGTATCTCTACTTGATGCAAGGAATTTTGGCTAGCATGAGGGGGAAAGGCAAGCTCATCATGTTGGACGATCCATGACAACATACTTTAACTGAGATGTGAGAAAACATAAACCATTACTTGTCTTCCTTGTCCAACATCAACTCTTTAGCATGTCATACTTAATGAGTACTCACAATCATAAAAGATGTCCAAGATAGTATATTTGTATGTGAAGCCTCTCTTTCTTTATTACTTCCTATTAATTGTGACGATGACCAAAACTATGTTTGTCAACTCTCAACAACTTTTATGCCTCATACTCTTTATATGTGAAGTTATTACTATCCATGAGATCAATATGAACTCTTTATTTCTATTTTATTCTTTCTATTTTCTCAAGATCATAGCAAAATAGCAAAGCCCTTGACTCAAACTAATCTTTATTATATAGCTCACAAACTTGATTACATAAAGGGATCACAAAGCAAAACTCAAAACTACTTCATACCAAAAACTTTATTCTACTAGATCAAGATATTACTAAAAGGATCGAACTAAGTAAAATGGTAAAGATAGGAGTGTGATGGTGATACGATACCGGGGCACCTCCCCCAAGCTTGGCAGTTGCCAAGGGGAGTGCCCATACCCATGTGATTATGTCCTTGGAGGTGACGGAGGTGGTGATGATGATGGTGTAGGTTTCTTCCTTAATTTGCGCTTGAGGATGGCATTTTGCTCCCTTAGATCATCGATCTCCCGCTCAAGGTTTAATATCCTTTTGCATAGTTCCTGTTTATTTTCCTGCAAGAGACGAAAAGGGATAAACTCGATCTTGGGTTTCTTTGCCTTATCAGGGAGGCTTGACTTTTTAAACTCCACCTGCATGTCTCTCGGTTGAGGTAATAGGGATTCATCTTCATCTGAGCTCGTCTCCTCCCTTCTCTTAGGTTCATAGTCTTCTTCTTCCTCTGTGGGCCAGCCACAATGCTCCAAGTCCCCGTAGACCTTAGGGTCTGCAAAGAAATCAGCAACATAGCTTTCTCCCTCCGAATCTTGGGACGACATGTTGCTCTTATTCTGCAACATGAACAACTCGAAACGAAAACAGAGGATTTTTGCGTGATATGGTGGTCAAAACCTTCGGGAGATTATATAATGAATTTTTACTGACCAAAATACGTATCGTGCAAGAAAATGGAGTACGAGAGGCACACGAGGTGCCCATGAGACAGGGGGGCACACCCAGTAAGGGTGGGCGCGCCCTCCACCCTCGCGGAGGCCTCGTGTCCTTCCCGGATTACTTCTTGCTTTCCAAAATTCTTAAATATTCCAAAACGGATAAATTTTTTCATTAGAATTGTTTTGGAGCCGGTTTACTTACCGTACCACATACCTATTCCTTTTCGGAGTCTAGAACATTCTGGAAAGTGTCTATTATTTATTCCTCCGGGGTTATGGTCTCAATAATATTAGTTTCAACATTTATAGGATTACCTGAGATATAATGTTTGATTCTTTGACCGTTCACCACCTTCGGATTTGTGCCTTCGAAGTTGTTGATTTTTATGGCTCCGGAACGATAGACCTCCTCGATAATGGAAGGACCTTCCCACTTAGAGATACGTTTTCCTGCAAAAAATCTTAAGCGAGAGTTGAATAGCAACACATAATCACCTACGTTAAATTCTCGCTTTTGTATTCTTTTGTCATGCCATCTTTTAACTTTTTCTTTAAACAACTTGGCATTCTCATATGCTTGGGTTCTCCATTCATCAAGTGAGCTAATATCAAATAGCCTCTTCTCACCGGCAAGTTTGAAATCATAATTGAGCTCTTTAATAGCCCAATATGCCTTATGTTCAAGTTCGAGAGGTAGGTGACAAGCTTTTCCATAAACCATCTTATATTGAGACATACCCATAGGATTTTTATATGCAGTTCTATAGGCCCATAATGCATCATCAAGTTTCTTGGACCATTTCTTCCTAGATCTATTAACTGTCTTTTGCAAAATTAATTTGAGCCCTCTATTGCTCAACTCTACTTGACCACTAGACTGAGGGTGATAAGGAAATGCAATTCTATGATTAACATCATACTTAGCAAGCATTTTACGAAGGGCACCATGAATAAAATGTGAACCACCATCCGTCATTAAATATCTAGGGACTCCAAACCTCGGGAAAATAACTTCTTTAAGCATCTTAATAGAGGTGTTATGATCGGCACTACTAGTTGGAATAGCTTCTACCCACTTAGTAACGTAATCAACAACAACTAAAATATGTGTATATCCATTAGAGGCAGGAAAAGGTCCCATATAATCAAAGCCCCAAACATCAAATGGTTCAATAACAAGAGAATAATTCATAGGCATTTCTTGTCGTCTACTAATATTACCAATTATTTGACATTCATCACAAGACAAGACAAATTTACGAGCATCTTTGAAGAGAGTAGGCCAATAAAAACCGAATTGCAATACCTTATGTGCAGTTCTGTCTCCAGCATGGTGTCCTCCATATGGTTTGGAGTGACACTTGCGTAGGATCTGTTCCTGTTCATGCTTAGGTACACAACGTCTAATAACACCATCTACTCCTTCTTTATAAAGTGTGGGTCATCCCAGAAGTAATGTCTTAAATCATAGAAGAACTTTTTCTTTTGCTGGTATGTGAAACTAGGTGGTATAAATTTAGCAACAATGTAATTAGCATAATCAGCATACCATGGAGCAGTACGAGAAGCATTAATGACCGCTAATTGTTCATCAGGAAAACTATCATCAATAGGTAGTGGGTCATCAAGAACATTCTCTAACCTAGACAGGTTGTCTGCAACGCGGTTCTCAGCTCCCTTTCTATCAATAATATGCAAATCAAATTCTTGGAGCAAGAGGACCCATCTAATAAGTCTAGGCTTAGCATCTTTCTTTTCCATAAGATATTTAATAGCAGCATGATCAGTGTGAATAGTAACTTTAGAATCAACAATATAAGGTATGAACTTATCACAAGCAAATACAACTGCTAAGAATTCTTTTTCAGTAGTAGCATAATGTCTCTGGGAAGTATCAAGAGTCTTACTAGCATATTGGATAACATTTAATTTCTTATCAACTCTTTGCCCTAGAACAGCACCTACAGCATAATCACTAGCATCACACATAATTTCAAAGGGTAAATTCCAATCAGGTGGCTGAACAATAGGTGCAGTGATCAAAGCTTTCTTAAGTATTTCAAATGCTTCTACACAATCATCATCAAAGACAAAAGGAATATCATTTTGCAATAAATTAGCCAGAGGCCTAGAGATTTTAGAAAAGTCCTTAATGAACCTCCTATAAAAACCGGCATGACCTAGGAAACTTCTTATACCTTTAATGTCCTTGGGACATGGCATCTTTTCAATAGCATCAACTTTAGCTTTATCAACTTCAATACCTCTTTCAGAAATTTTATGCCCCAAGACAATGCCTTCATTAACCATAAAGTGGCACTTCTCCAAATTCAAGATGAGACTAGTGTCTTCACATCTCTGCAAAACTCGATCAAGGTTGCTCAAGCAATCATCAAAAGAGGATCCATAAACGGAGAAATCATCCATGAATACCTCACAAATCTTTTCACTAAAGTCAGAGAATATAGCCATCATACATCTTTGAAAGGTAGCAGGTGCATTACATAAACCAAAAGGCATACGTCTATAAGCAAAAGTACCGAAAGGGCAAGTAAAAGTAGTTTTTGATTGGTCCTCCGCCGACACAGGTATTTGAGAGAAACCAGAATAACCATCTAGAAAGCATAAATGTGTATGTTTGGATAATCTTTCTAGCATTTGATCAATGAAAGGTAAAGGGTAATGATCTTTCTTAGTAGCTTTATTTAATTTACGGAAATCAATTACCATCCTATAACCTGTAATAATTCTTTGCGGAATCAAGTCATCTTTATCATTAGGAACAACAGTAATACCTCCCTTCTTAGGGACACAATGGATAGGACTTACCCACTCACTATCAGCAACAGGATAAATTATACCTGCCTCAAGAAGCTTTAGTATCTCCTTTCTTACCACTTCTTTCATCTTAGGATTTAACCATCGTTGAGGGTCTCTAACCGGTTTGGCATCTTTCTCCAATTTTATTTTGTGTTGGCGTAGAGTGGGGCTAATGCCCTTAAGATCATCCAGAGTATATCCAATAGTAGCACGGTGCTTCTTCAGAGTTTTCAATAATCTTTCCTCTTCTTGCTCTGAAATGTTAGCACTAATAATAACAGGATATATCTTCTTTTCATCAAGATAAGCATATTTAAGATTATCAGGTAAAGGTTTGAGCTCAAACACGGGATCACCCTTGGGTGGACGGGGATCCCCTAGGATTTCAACAGGTAAGTTGTGTTTCAGAATAGGACCATGTTGAAGGAATACTTCATCTATTTCCCTTCTTTCATTCATAAACATATCATTTTCATGGTCCAGAAAATATTGTTCTAAAGGATCAGTAGGAGGCACGACAATAGAAGCAAGACCAATAATTTCATCCTTACTAGGCAATTCTTTATCATGGGGTTGTCTACGAATAAACTCATGTTCCATATCCCCCAAGCCAACTGTAACAACATCCTTGTTGCAATCTATCTTAGCATTAACAGTATTCAAGAAGGGTCTACCAAATATAATGGGACAAAAGCTATCTTGTGGGGAACCAAGAACAAGAAAATCAGCAGGGTATTTAACTTTCCCACACAAGACTTCAACATCTCTAACAATCCCAACCGGTGAAATAGTATCTCTATTTGCAAGTTTAATAGTAACATCAATACCTTCCAATTCAGCTGGTGCAATATCATGCATAATTTCTTTGTATAAGGAATGAGGTATTGCGCTAGCACTAGCACCCATATCACATAAGCCATGATAACAATGATCTCCTATTTTAACAGAAATAACAGGCATGCCTACAACAGGTCTATGTATCTTAGCATCGGGTTTAGCAATATTAGCAGCTTCACCACAGTAGTAAATAACATGCCCATCTATATTATCATCCAAGAGATCTTTAACCATAGCAATACTAGGTTCAACTTTAATTTTCTCAGGGGGTGTATATGTTCTAGTATTACTCTTACGAACAACAGTTGAAGCTTTAGCATGATCCTTTATCCTAACAGGGAAAGGTGGTTTCTCAACATAAGTAGTAGGAACAATAGGATCATTATAAGTGATAGTCTTTTCTTCAACTGTAATAGGTGCAACTACTTTTACTTCAGTGGGAGGATTATATTTAAACCACTTCTCCTTAGGGAGATCAACGTGAGCAGCAAAAGATTCACAGAAAGAAGCTACTATCTCAGAGTCAAGTCCATATTTAGCGCTAAATCCACGAAAAGCATCGGTATCCATAGAAGATTTAACACAATCAAACTTAGGTGTCATACCTGACTCCTAACCATCGTCGGAACCCCAATCTTCAGAGTTGCGTTTATTTCTTTCCAATAAATCCCACTTGAATTCAGTAGTCTTCAGCATATAAGAACCAACACACGAAGTATCGAGCATGGTGCGATTGTTGTCAGAAAGCCGGGCATAAATTTTTTGAATAATCATTTCTCTTGAGAGCTCATGATTGGGGCATGAATATAACATTGGCTTAAGCCTCCCCCAAGCTTGAGCGATGCTTTCTCCTTCGCGAGGCCTAAAATTATATATGTAATTATGATCACAATGAACAAGATGCATTGGATAGAACTTCTGGTGAAATTCCTATGTCAATCGTTTATAGTTCCAAGATGCCGTATCATCACATAGCCTATACCATGTCATTGCGTCTCCCTTCAAAGATAAAGGGAAGACCTTCCTCTTGACAACATCATCGGGAATACCTGCCAGCTTAAATAATCCACAAACTTCATCCACAAAGAAAAGGTGTAAATCGGGATGCAATGTTCCATCTCCTGCAAAGGGATTAGCTAGCAGTTTCTTTGTCATACCCGAAGGAATCTCAAAGTAAACATTTTCTATAGGTTCAGTAGGTTGAGGAGCAACTCTTTGCTCTACTGGTCGGGGTGAAGATGCCCCGAACAAGCCCCTCAAAGGATTAGTTTCCATAGTAACAAGTGACAAAAAAATTCAGCACACTATATAAATGTTTCCTTACCAAGTTCCACTCACCAAAGGCGCTTCACTCCCCGGCAACGGCGCCAGAAAAGAGTCTTGATGACCCACAAGTATAGGGGATCTATCGTAGTCCTTTCGATAAGTAAGAGTGTCGAACCCAACGACGAGCAGAAGGAAATGACAAGCGGTTTTGAGTAAGGTATTCTCTGCAAGCACTGAAATTGTAGGTGATAGATTGTTTTGTGATAAGATAATTTGTAACGGGTAGCAAGCAATGAAAGTAAATAAAGTGCAGCAAGGTGGCCCAAACCTTTTTGTAGCAAAGGACAAGCCTGGACAATTTCTTATAATGAGAAAAGCGCTCCCGAGGACACATGGGAATTATCGTCAAGCTAGTTTTCATCACGCTCACATGATTCGCGTTCGGTACTTTGATAATTTGATATGTGGGTGGACCGGTGCTTGGGTACTGCCCTTACTTGGACAAGCATCCCACTTATGATTAACCCCTAATGCAAGCATCCGCAACTATAAAAGAAGTATTAAGGTAAACCTAACCATAGCATGAAACTAGTGGATCCAAATCAGCCCCTTACGAAGCAACTTATAAACTAGGGTTTAAGCTTTTGTCACTCTATTAACCCATCATCTACTTATTACTTTCCAATGCCTTCCTCTTGGCCCAAATAATGGTGAAGTGTCATGTAGTCAACGTTCACATAACACCACTAGAGGAGAGACAACATACATCTCATCAAAATGTCGAACGAATACCAAATTCACATGACTACTAATAGCAAGACTTCACCCATGTCCTCAGGAACAAACGTAACTACTCACAAAGCATATTCATGTTCAAGATCAGAGGAATATTAATATGCATTAAGGATCTGAACATATGATCTTCCACCAAATAAACCAACTAGCATCAACTACAAAGAGTAATCAACACTACTAGCAACCCACAGGTACCAATTTGTGGTTTTGATACAAGATTGGATACAAGAGATGAACTAGGGTTTTGAGAGGAGATGGTGCTGGTGAAGATGTTGATGGAGATTGACCCCCTCCCGATGAGAGGATCGTTGGTGATGATGATGGTGATGATTTCCCCCTCCCGGAGGGAAGTTTCCCCAGCAGAACAGCTCCGCCGGAGCCCTAGATTGGTTCCACCTAGGTTCCGCCTCGTGGCGGCGGAGTTTCATCCTGTAAGCTTGCTTATGATTTTTTTTCAGGGTAAAAGCCTTCATATAGCAGAAGAGGGACACCGGAGGGCCACCAGGGGGCCCAGGAGACAGGGGCGCGCCCAGTAGGGGGGGGCGCCCCCACCCTCCTGGCCAGGGTGTGGGCCCCCTCTCGTATTTCTTTCGCTCAATAATTCTTATAAATTCCAAAAATGGCTTTCATAGAGTTTCAGGACTTTTGGAGCTATGTAGAATCGGTTTCCAATATTTGCTCCTTTTCCAGCCAGAATCCCAGCTGCCGGCATTCTCCCTCTTCATGATAAACCTTGTAAAATAAGAGAGAATAGCCATAAGTATTGTAACATAACGTGTAATAACAGCCCATAATGCAATAAATACCAATATAAAAGCATGATGCAAAATGCACGTATCACTACTGTCCCGTACGCGTTCTTCCTCTTTCTATTAGAGGCCCTGCTATAGTTCCTTGTTCTAGTGTTTGCCCTAGATATGTTAGACTCTGTTTCATATATGCACCTTGCTATACTGTCTGCTCTAGATGTGTTTAGTTACAGTTCATATATGAAGATGTTGTTTACCTTCTCTTTGTCAAATCGCATGACTTGTTTTATCATTGCTATACTAGTCGTGCTTTATCTAGTATTTCTGTTAATAAAATCATTCGGTAAATTGCTCATATTTCTAACAGTGTAAACCTCCGGCCGGATACGTGAAACTCAACGTGGATGGATCATGGAAGGAAGAAGATGGTACAGGAGGTGCCGGAATGATTTTACGCGACCACAATGGGGCAATCATCTTTGCTTCATGTCGTTTTATTCTGAGGTGCGCAAGTGCTCTAGATGCTGAAGTAGCAGCTTGTTTGGAAGGTGTGACCCTTGCCCTTGAATGGAGTAACGACCAACTCATCGTCGAGACGGATAGCGAGATGGCGGCACGTATGATCAGTAACCAGGAGGCCAATAGATCACCTCTAGCAGCGATTGTGGAGGCGACAAAGCAGCTACTAGCTCAGCGACCACATGAAATACTAGCCGTTCGTCGCGAGTAGAATAAAGCGAGTCATGCACTCGCACATATGGGTTCTTCTCTTTCTAGAACTGTTGTTTGGTTAAGATGCGTACCTGATGAGCTTAACCTGCTGTGTGAGCAGGATTGTAATGTTCCTGCTTAAGTAATGGAAGTGCTTTATTCGCAAAAAAAGACTCCATCTCACCCTCGCTGTCTGCACCATGGGCAGTGATCGCTCGAGAATTTAGATTATTTACAAGAAGGATTTCCGTTATGTCTTAAGTATTTTTAACGCTAATTCTTCGAGAGAGAAGAAAATCTATTTCTCCATTGTTCGGCAGGAAACATCCTATATGGAAGGAAACCAAAGCACACTACTGCAAATCAAGCAAATGGAGCAACTTCCATGTTGAGAGGTTTACCACCTGGCACGGAGTGAAAGACGGCCTTCCATACTAGTATGGTCGGTCGTATGAAGTACCAGGGGCTCCCCTCATCTACAGAAGACACTTCGTGAAGGATACACACGCATTGAAGGAACCGTCGCCACCAGATCCAGAACAGAGAGAAGAGATCCGGAGAACCACCGGAGATTCCTTCTAGTTTTGTTCTTCCATCTTCATATTCATTTCACATTCACTATTATAATAGGAATTCCAAGTTGTGAGATCAGGGTGTAAAACTCTATTCATCTTAATATGGATCTTCGCGATATTATCGATATGCTTTTCATGGGTTTATTCTCTGAGATGATTGGTTATTCTCTTTCGATGTGTGAGCAATTTCCCTTAAGCGTGGGAGATGTGAGTGAGTGATAAGATTCATTTGTGCCTATCCTATATGCCATCATTCGTGTTTGTAGTGTTATGATTTGTCCAGTAAGTTGTCATTATGTGGTGAAGTCTATGCGTGTTGTCCAATTTAAGGGTCCAGGCAACATGACCTCTAAGTTGCTTATTGTTCATGCTCGTATGTTGTTGTTTCTAAATTTTTCTATAATACTATGAAGTCGTCTACCATTCATGCTCTTGTGTCTGCCATTGATAGTTATGGCACGCAACATGATGGTGAATCAAGGCCACTTTATAGTGTTTCTAGGCAACTTAGGAAAACAATGATAAACAACTAAACAAATTTTAGGCAACTGATTTATCAATACCATGCAATTAGGTATCAATGGTAAGCAATTTATAGTATTTATATGCAACTGAACGTCAACCATAGGCAACTGACTATCAACAATAGGAAACTGAGCAGCCATGATAAGTACGTTGGGATAATGCTAGGAAAATTCATAGATACACATAGTGCAGTGAAGTTGATTTGTATGTAACACTAAAGATGCCTTATATTTTGTGTGATTTTTTCTCATTTTCACGCAAACAAACCTAATATGTAGTCCTACTAGGCCAAAAAGAAGTTGCTTCCCTATAGCACTACAATTGCCACCATCGCATCCAAAGTTGTCGTAAAATTAAAAAAGTTTAACAAAACCTACCCATATGGAATCTATTTTTTAAAAACTCGTCATGAGAAATCTAACGGTGAAATGGAACTAGATTTTGATGCTTGAATAAAAAAATACGAGTCTTTTATGACTTTTTGAACCCGAAATAAATGCATGTGGAGACAAGATCTAGGATGATTCTAAGCGAGGTGCGCTACGGGTTGTGGCCAAACAATTTTTTCTAGCGTAGACAGCTGGATACAAGAACATGTACTTAATATATACGGCGGTGAGCTTGCGGATGCCAGCGCGCTGGTGCGCCCACTAGCTAGGACTTATGATATTGGAAAATTCTAAAATTGTTTTTTTCCCTAAAGATGTTGTTTATAGTTTTCGTTGTTAGATTTTACGCATAATAAGAAAAGCACATGGACAGTGGCATGTTTTTGAACTGAACTGGAAAAAACGGGTGGAGAAATGCTCCTAAACTTTAGGAAAGCTAGCTACTGTGCAAGTCACGCAGGTTGATCTGGAAGGTAAAAAGCAATGGATATCCTGATTATTAATAGTTCAAATTTTTATTTGTTGATTTGATCAATATTTAACTATTATGATTCTTTATTGAGATAATTATGTGCATATAATATGGCACTATTCAATTATCCAAGTAAAGAGTGCAACATGTCTTAATATATCTTCTTTTGATATTAGAAGAGGCCTTTGAAAGTTTCTAGCGGGTGGTGGTTGCGGGTCGACGTGTCGATAACCATTGCCAGAGCTCGTCGGCCTCTACCTCCTCGATGACAACGGGGTGTGGCCCTCAAGGTCTCAACAGAAAACGATGTAGCATAATCTTTATCTCATACACATGGAACAACAAAAATCTACTGTATACCACATACTCAACATACAACGATGTAGCATAATCTTTATCTCATACACATGGAACAACAAAAATGTACTGTTTACCACATACTCCATTTTTGCACACTTGTAGTACTTGAGTAGTTAAATTAGACAAAAGGAGGTTAATCTGAGCTTACTGAAAAGAGGCAAAAAAGAGGGGCAAATTTCAGACAAAGAGTGTGAGAAAATCAATTTTAAATCCGACATTGATGAATTTCAACTACAACCTATTTGGCATTGATGGATTTCAACAATCTCATAAATGTAAGTTGTATCACATTAGTTTGCACTAGGCAAATAGAAAGGAATATTACAATGGTGGAGTTAAGGGTGCCCAATCTGAATAACACGTCCCAGATAGGCTCTACTCGTGGCTCGTGGAGTAGTATTCATTCTTGCTTGCGTCTCGACAGATTGCCCTGGCTCCATGGAAATCAAAGGGATTGTCTTACCTATATGGCTTCTTGCGTCTCGGAGGGATTAGCTTCCTAGTTGTGTACGACATAAAATGTTTTTCAAATGAGTTGACGTTCTATTCGGACACGCAACAGGTAAACATGGAAAAAACTGACTGGGCCGTGTGGGTGTGTTTACGCGAAAATATCTAGACATACATAAGAGGTGATGGAAGGAGAACTATGAAATCTTCGCCCTCTTAATATTATATATATATATATATATATATATATATATTAATAGTACTCATGAGTCTAGTACTCATTGACATTATGCATCGTTATTGTCTCTTCATTATTCTTGGACTATGTCCATCATCCAATTATTATCTCCGCAGATGAGGAGGATCCATGGGTGAGTTGCTCCCTAATTCGTTGCTTGCTAGCTTCATCTACCATAAATCTTGGAGGCTCATGATTGATGGCACTGTACTTGCACGGGTCTTCATCACACAACTCAATTCTCGTCAAGACGACAACTCGTACCATGACAAGTCTTATATAATTCATCACCTTGTCTTCCTCCTTAAAACCTTTCATCACGAGCAACTTCAAGTTCAAGTACCTCTAATCCTTGGATGGTTCCCACAACACATTGGTCTTCTCAACACTATCCTCGGTCTTACTGAGTTCACATGAATGCCAAGATAGCTTCATGGCACAAATAAATAGCACATTACATAAATGTTGTGGTTTCGATATTAATATCTAAGATAAAGAACAACATCAATAACAAGAGTCAATACATCCAAGTAACGAATGATTGCTATAAAGCTAACACCCTCTTTAGAACTAGTTTTTGGAATGGCCTATATAGCTGTCTAGAACAAATGAATGATTTTTGTGGATTCCCTAGGAACTTGGAGGTATCCAACATGAGATTAGACCTCACAGGAAAAATTACGCATCATGCATGGACATGATCTGTGAAAAAAACGCTATACAAAAATTAATTACATAGCATGCATGTGTTCGTGTCAAACTATTACCCCCGTCCGACCAAGCTAGACCGCGGGATGGGATTTGACACTAATAGAAAACCCCTCATTCGTCCCGGTTTGTGAGGGCTATTGGTCCCGGTTCCCGAACCGGGACTAAAGGGTCGTCACTAAAGCCCTGACCCTTTAGTCCCGGTTCGCCCAGGAACCGGGACAGATGGGGACTCCTCGTGGCCGCTACCGCTTGCCCAGGCAGGGGGCCTTTTGTCCGGGTTGGTGCCACCAACCGGGACCAAAAGGCTTCCACACGTCAGCATTTCAGAGGCTTGGTTTTTTGTTTTTTTTCTGAAGGGGTGGGGGGGTGGGGGGTTTTGTAGGGTTAATTTATAGGGTTTCATATATTGTATTAGCTAGCTAATAGAGAGAAGTGTCCTCTCTTATCTCCGTGCTTGGTCGACGCTACGTATAGAGAGGACTCGACACGCTAGCTAGCTAGTAAGCAAATGAAGGAAACTATTAAGTATACAGAAGATCGTCATGAACATATACAGAAGTGATCGACCTCCCCTTCTCCGAGAGATTGGTCGAACAACAAGTTTTCGTATATCTTACCGACGATACTGGCTATATATATATATACACAATGTGTAAGATCTCTTACAATACCTTAACATAGGAACTCAACTTCCACATGCATGGTGGTATTCTCCGGCTTTATTGATGACATGGTCAAGAAAGAATCCAGCCAATTCCTCTTGAATTGCTCGCATGCGATCTCCTGGTAGGATTTCATCCCGCATCTGCCACATCTAATTTGAATAAGGGGGTCAATACATATATATATGAATGTAACTAAACAGAAATGATGGTAATAAAATAAACTTGTGAATATTTTTGCTTACACACTTCATATTGTATTTTTGAGTAGCCCCACCTATTCTTGGCCGTCGCGTTGTAGATGAACTCGGAGACGTAGTATCCACAGTAATTATTCTCGTCTTCCTGCAACAAGCACTTTACGAGAAATAGAGGTCAATCAAACTGATAATGAAGAATTATAAATGGCAATGATGATAGTAGCTAGAATCAACGGGAGATGCGCGGAACTAGCTAGCTAGCTAGTAGTACTTACTTTCGGGTATTTCCATACCAGATCCCACGGCAATGAAGTAACTTGTGCAGTGAATACTTTCCAAACCCTGCGAGACAAAGAAAATAATTACTTGATATCGTGAAATGAACAAAGTTCCTGATATGGTGCGATAATGATCGAATCGACTTACTTCTCGAGCATCTTAGACATGGCCGCATACTCCTTGGGATCTTTTCGTCTCGAGTCTAAGACGTTTACTAGTCCCTGCTCAAGCTTAATCTCTAGGAGAATATAGTGGAAGCTGCGCACACATGCATAACTCATCAATTACATTAATTACTATAACAGTAATAATTTAGGGAAAACAAATATGCACAAGACAGTAACACTCACTTGAAGTTGTAAGGAAAGAGTATTGTATCTTTGTTTTGATTTATTAACAAAGATCGTAGCAAGTTGTCCTCGGTTTCTTTGGCATTATATTAACCGTAAATTCATCTATGAGATTTGTGTTAATGAACCCAATATCATACATTTCATTTTGTCTGCATTCGAAGATCTTCAATCTGCATAATATAGTGAGGATAATTATATATACATGCAATGAAAGAGCTGAGCTATATATAGAGACTTAATGACAGAAGTAGTACTTACAGACAGTAGCAAGTGACCGTTAATTTATCGAGGGCCTTTAGATTGAAAAACTGGAAGAACTCCTCAAATGGAACAGACAACTCCTCAATTCCAACGAGGTCGTGCACATCCTCTTTAACTTTCAGCGTCAAAGTATCGATTTTATTCCCAGCTAACAGCGCCTTTCTGCAGGTTTCCATGTACCAATCATGGAATCTTAGCATCATCGTTGTTATAGTAGTTCCATCTTTGACGAGAGGCTTCCCGTACTCGTATTTGAATAAGTCCGGCTCCATTATATCAAAATGTGCATCGTCGTAATCTCCAGGATTGGTACCGGGTAAGACCCCCAGATGATTAGCGACGATATCGCTAGACACCTTGAGCGGGGGGCACGATTGGTTCGCTTGTTCGCCGAGCTGGGGAATTTTTTTCCCAGTTCTTCGTTCTTGTAACCTTTTGTCACTTCAAGTACTTCCCGACCGCTTCGCTTCCTTATATGTCTTTTCAGTAATGCGCTCATAGTTGGTTTTTGGCGGAGACGGTGGTGGTCGCTGCAGGGCATCCAAAGTGCACTTCGCTTTAACCAGATCTATCTTCTCCTCCGAAGGTGGAGATCTCTTAGCTCTTTGCGTTGCGAAGTAGTCCCTCACTTGGGCTTGACAGATCTCCTCGTTTTCGTTCTGGGTCCTCTCGTATGGTAACTTCTCTGGAGTCTTGAGAGATGGACCGAATCTGTATTGCCTCCCGCCTGTACTGCTAGATGTCGGAGCAGGCCGAGCGGTTGCAGCTTTCTTCTTTAGTTTCTTACGAGGCGGAGGAGAAGGACTACGACGCGCCGGAGCAGCCGGAGCGACGGCGGGTCTCTTCCGCCCTTGCTGACGAGGCGGAGAAGGAGGAGGCTGGCTGGTCAGGCGCGCCGCCATAGGCGGAGAAGAAGGCGAAGTGCCGCCACGCGCCGGAGAAGGAGGCGGAGTGACCTGATCACTCGCTGGAGGAGCAGGCGGAGGAGGAGGCGGAGTGCCGCCACGCGCCGAAGAAGGAGGCAGAGTGCCCCGATCACTCGCCGGAGGAGCAGGCGGAGGAGGAGGCGGAGTTCCCAGACTGGCCGGAGGAGGAGGAGGCGGAGGCGTCCAGTTCAGAAGGTTGATGAGCTCCTTCCTCCATAGGCATGGAGTCTTCAAAGCAGAACCCAGCCGAGTCTCCCCTTCACCGGTAGGGTGGTCAAGCACGAGCTCCTCAAATCCCTCCGTTATTTCTTCCACCGTCACCCTAGCATATCCTTCTGGAATTGGACGGTGATGTCTACTACACAACCTTTCTTCTTATAGACGTTGTTGGGCCTGCAAGTGCACAGGTTTGTAGGACAGTAGCAAATTTTCCTCAAGTGGATGACCTAAGGTTTATCAATCCGTGGGAGGCGTAGGATGAAGATGGTCTCTCTCAAACAACCTTGCAACCAAATAACAAAGAGTCTCTTGTATCCCCAACACACCCAATACAATAGTAAATTGTATAGGTGCACTAGTTCGGCGAAGAGATGGTGATACAAGTGCAATATGGATGGTAGATATAGGTATTTGTAATCTGAAAATATAAAAACAGCAAGGTAACTAATAATAAAAGTGAGCGTAAACGGTATTGCAATGGTAGGAAACAAGCCTAGGGTTCATACTTTCACTAGTGCAAGTTCTCTCAACAATAATAACATAGATAGATCATATGACAATCCCTCAACATGCAAAGAAGAGTCACTCCATAGCCACTAATAGCGGAGAACAAACGAAGAGATTATGGTAGGGTACGAAACCACCTCAAAGTTATCCTTTCTGTTCTATCTATTCAAGAGTCCGTAGTAAAATAACATGAAGCTATTCTTTCCGTTCAATCTATCATAGAGTTCATACTAGAATAACACCTTAAGACACAAATCAACCAAAACCCTAATGTCACCTAGATACTCCATTGTCACGTCAAGTATCCGTGGGCATGATTATACGATATGCATCACACAATCTCAGATTCATCTATTCAACCAACACAAAGTACTTCAAAGAGTGCCCCAAAGTTCCTACCGGAGAGTCAAGAAAACGTGTGCCAACCCCTATGCATAGCTTCATGGGCGGAACCCGCAAGTTGGTCACCAAAAGATAAATCAAGTGGCACGTGATATCCCATTGTCACCACAGATAAACACGGCAAGACATACATCAAGTGTTCTCAAATAAAGACTCAATCCGATAAGATAACTTCAACAGGGAAACTCAATTCATCACAAGAGAGTAGAGGGGGAGAAACATCATAAGATCCAACTACAATAGCAAAGCTCGTGATACATCAAGATCGTGTGAAGTCGAGGACATGAGAGAGAGAGATCAAACACATAGCTACTGGTACATACCCTCAGCCCCAAGGGTGAACTACTCCCTTCTCGTCATAGAGAGCATCGGGATGATGAAGATGGCCACCGGTGATGGGTTCCCCCTCCGGCAGGGTGCCGGAATGGGCTCCCGAGAGGTCTTTGGTGGCTACAGAGGCTTGCGGCGGTGGAACTCCCGATCTATCTTCTTGTTCTGGAAGTTTTAGGATACGTAGGTATATATGGGTGCTGGAAGTACGTCGGTGGACCTCCGGGCTGTCCACGAGGCAGGGGGGCGCGCCCCCACCCTCGTGGGCAGCTCGGGACTCCCCTGGCATGCACTCCAAGCTTATCAGGTTGCTTTCCTTCCAAAAATAACTTCTCCAGAAGATTTCGTTCCGTTCCGACTCCGTTTGATATTCCTTTTCTTCGAAATACTGAAACAGGCAATAAAACAGCAATATGGGCTGGGCCTCCGGTTAATAGGTTAGTCCCAAAAGTAATATAAAAGTGCATAGTAAAGCCCATGAAACATCCAAGATGGATAATATAATAGCATGAATACTTCATAAATTATAGATACGTTGGAGACGTATCAGCATCCCCAAGCTTAATTCCTGCTCGTCCTCGAGTAGGTAAATGATAAAAGAAAGAATTTATGAAGTGTGAATGCTAGAAGGTGCACAAGTTTGATCAATGATAATTTCAATCACCTTTTCTAGCATCATAATATGTCATAACAGTAGTTCATCTCATAAAACTTCTCACGAATAAGTAACAAGCAATTCACATATTAAAGCATAGACCATAAACTAGCAAACTTCATTCTTAGTCATCAAACAATTGCAATTCATCCTATTTTCAGGAATAGCAACCTTCGCATACTCAACTATCATATAGTCTTCTACAATTGCTAACACTCACGCAATACTAATGGTTATGGAGTTTCAATCGGACACTAAGAAAGATAGGGGCTTAAAGTGTTGCCTCCCAACGTATTCACCTTTGGGTGATGTCAACAATAATAGTTCATGCTAACTTACATCCAATTGGATATATGTATCAGGATCACTCCAACATAAAGTGCTTGCCAAAGGATAAAATGAAAAAGGGAAAGGTGAAAATCACCTTGACTCTTGCATAAAAGTAAAAGATAGGTCCTTCGTAGAGGGAAGCAGGGATTTGCAGAGGTGCCAGAGCTCGATTTTAAAATAGAGATGAAAATAATTTTGAGAGGTATGATCTCATTGTCAACATAACAACCAAGAGTTCCCAATATCTTCCATACTACATACATTATAGGCGGTTCCCAAACAGAATGGTAAAAGTTTTTACTCCCCCACCACCAACAAGCATCAATCCATGGCTTGCTCGAAACAACGAGTGCCTCCAACTAACAACAGCCCTGGGGGAGTTTTGTTTAATTATATTGATTTGCTTTGATCTTTTGGATCATGGGACTGGGCATCCCGGTTACCGGCCCTTTCTCGTGAATGAGGAGCGGAGTCCACTCCTCTTGAGAATAACCCACATAGCATGGAAGATACTGACAGCCCCTAGTCGCTACATGAGCGAATCAGGGATACAAAACAGAATATTATTTGAAGGTTTAGAGTTTGGCACATGCAAATTTACTTGGAACGGCAGGTAAATACCGCATGTAGGTAGGTATGGTGGACTCTCATGGCAAAACTGGGTTTAAGGATATTTGGAAGCACAAGTAGTATCTCTACTTGGTGCAAGGAATTTGGCTAGCATGAGGGGGAAAGGCAAGCTCAACATGTTTGAATGATCCATGACAATATACTTTAACTGAGATGTGAGAAAACATAACCCATTACGTTGTCTTCCTTGTCCAACATCAACTCTTTAGCATGTCATACTTAATGAGTGCTCACAATTATAAAAGATGTCTAAGATAGTATATGTATATGTGAAATCCCTCTTCCTTCAATATTCTTTCATGAATTGTTCAAATGACCAATACAATGCTTGCTAACCTTCAATAAATTTACAACCTCTACTTCTTAGATGTGAAGTCATTACCCGCATGGGATAAGCAAATGAAACAAATATAATTTAAGATTTAAGACATTCAACTCATTCAACCATTTACTCATAGGATATAAGTGCAGCACACGAGTAAATGACAAACTACTCCAAAAAGATATAAGTGAAGATCAATGAGTAGCTAAATAATTATGTAACTATGTGAAGACTCTCTCTCATTAAAGAATTTCAGATCTTGGTATTGTATTCAAACAGCAAACAAAACAAAATAAAATGGCATTGCAAGGATAGCACAACTCTTGTGAAGAAGCAAAAACTTAGGCTCAACCGATACTAACCGATAATTGTTGAAGAAGAAAGGTGGGATGCAAACCGAGGCATCCCCAAGCTCAGATGCTTGAGAATTCTTGAAATATTATCTTGGGGTGCCTTGGGCATCCCCAGGCTTGAACTTTTGTGTCTCCTTAATTCCTCTAATATCATGGTTTCTCTTTTTATCAAAAGCTTCATCCACACCAAACTCAACAACAACTTCGTGAGATAGGTTAGTATAAACCAATGCAAAACCTTATCATTTTATACTGTGACATATCACAAAAATTATTATTCAACATTGCATACTAAATTCCTCTGCATATTTAACACTCCTATCCTCAAATACAATCATTAAACAAGCAAACATATGCAAACAATGCAACCATAAAAGCAATCTGACAAAACAGTATATTCTGTAAAGAATGCAAGATTCATCATACATCCCTAACTCCAAAAATTATGAAAGAAAATTCCCACTGTAGTAAATTTATCAGAGCTTATTATGCAAAAGGTTTCAACATTTTATCACATTCTGACTTTTCTAGGGAATTTTTGCAACAGCGGTAAACTTTCTGTTTTGAAACAGCAACATGTATACTAGCAAAATAAACATGGTAAAGGCTATCCTTGACATTTTTATTGAAACTAAAGATGCAAAACATTATTCTAAATAACAGCAAGAAAATACTAACAAAAGAAAATGACGGTCCAAGCAAAACACATATCATGTGGTGAATAAAAATATAGCTCCAAGTAAAGTTACCGATGAACGAAGACGAAAGAGGGGATGCCTTCCGGGCCATCCCCAAGCTTAGTTGCTTGGTCGTCCTTGAATATTACCTTGGGGTGCCTTGGGCATCCCCAAGCTTAGGCTCTTGCCACTCCTTATTCCATAGTCCATCGAATCTTTACCCAAAACATGAAAACATCACAACACAAAACTTAACAGAAAACTCGTGAGCTCCGTTAGCGAAAGAAAACAAAACACTACTTCAAGGTACTGTAATGAACTCATTATTTATTTAGATTTGTGTTAAACCTAATGTATTCCAACTTATCTATGGTTTATAAACTATTTTACTAGCCATAGATGCATCAAAATAAGCAAACAACACACGAAAAACAGAATCTGTCAAAAACAGAACAGTCTGTAGTAATCTGTAACTAACGCAAACTTATGGAACTCCAAAAATTCTAAAATAAATTGGTGGACCTGAGGAATTTGTCTAGTAATCATATTCAAAAAGAATCAACTAAATATCACTCTCCAGTAAAACGTTGAAGCTAATCTCGTGAGCGCTAAAGTTTCTGTTTTTTACAGCATGATCATAAAGACTTCACCCAAGTCTTCCCAAAGGTTTTACTTGGCACAAACACTAATTAAAACACAAAAACACATCTAAATAGAAGGTAGATGATAAATTTATTACTAAACATAACCAAAAGAAACTAAAATAAAATTGGGTTGCCTCCCAACAAGCGCTATCGTTTAACGCCCCTTAGCTAGGCATGATGATGACAATGATGCTCACATAAAAGATAAGAATTGAAACATAAAGAGTGCATCATGAAGAATATGACTCGCACATTTAAGTCTAACCCACTTCCTATGCATAGGGATTTTGTGAGCAAACAACTTATGGTAACAATAATCAACTAGCATAGGAAGGCAAAACAAGCATAACTTCAACACTTTAAGCACATAGAGAGGAAACTTGATATTATTGGAATTCCTACAAGCATATGTCTTCGTTGTCCAACATCAACTCTTTAGCATGTCATAATTAATGAGTGCTCACAATTATAAAAGATGTCTAGGAAGTATATTTATATATGAAATCTCTCTTCCTTCAATATTCTTTCATGAATTGTTCAAATGACCAATACAAAGCTTGCTAACCTTCAATAAATTTACAACCTCTACTTCTTAGATGTGAAGTCATTACCCCCATGGGATAAGCAAAGAAACATATATAATTCAGATTTATGACAGTCAACTCATTCAACCATTTACTCATAAGATATAATTGAAGCACACGAGTAAATGACAAACTACTCCAAAAAGATATAAGTGAAGATCAATGAGTACCCAGATAATTATGTAGCTATATGAAGACTCTCTCTCATTAAGGAATTTCAGATCTTGGTATTGTATTCAAACAGCAAGCAAAGCTAAATAAAACTACATTGCAAGGATAGCACAACTCATGTGAAGAAGCAAAAACTTAGGTTCAACCGATGCTAACCGATAATTGTTGAACAAGAAAGGTGGGATGCCGACCGGGGCATCCCCAAGCTTAGATTTTTGAGACTTCTTGAAATATTATCTTGGGGTGCCTTGGGCATCCCCAAGCTTGAACTTTTGTGTCTCCTCAATTCCTCTCATATCATGGTTTCTCTTTTTATCAAAAGCTTCATCCACACCAAACTCAACAAGAACTCGTGAGATAGGTTAGTATAAACCAATGCAAAACCTTATCATTTTCTACTGTAACAAATCACTAATATTATTATTCAACATTGCATACTAAATGACTCTGCATATTTAACACTCCTATCCTCAAATAGAATCATTAAACAAGCAAACATATGCAAACAATGCAAACATAACAGCAATCTGCCAAAACAGTATAGTCTGTAAAGAATGCAAGATTCATCATACTTCCCTAACTCCAAAAATTATGAAAGAAAATTGCCACTGTAGTAAATTTATCAAAAGCTTAATATTCAAAAGGTTTCAACATTTTATCACATTCTGACTTTTCTAAGGAATTTTTGCAACAGCGGTAAACTTTATGTTTTCAAACAGCAACATGTGTACTAGCAAAATAAGCATGGTAAAGGCTATCCTTGACATTTTTATTGAAACTAAAGATGCAAAACATTATTCTAAATAACAGAAAGCAAATACTAACAAAAGAAAATGGCGCTCCAAGCAAAACACATATCATGTGGTGAATAAAAATATAGCTCCAAGTAAAGTTACCGATGAACGAAGACGACAGAGGGGATGCTTTCCGGGGCATCCACAAGCTTAGGCTCTTGGTTATCCTTGAATATTACCTTGGGGTGCCTTGGGCATCCCAAATCTTAGGCTCTTTCCACTCCTTATTCCATAGTCCATCGAATCTTTACCCAAAACATAAAAACTTCACAACACAAATTCAACAGAAAACTCGTAAGCTCCGTTAGCGAAAGAAAACGAAACACCACTTCAAGGTACTGTAATGAACTCATTATTTATTTATAATGGTGTTAAACCTAATGTATTCCAACTTATATATGGTTTATAAACTATTTTACTAGACATAGATTCATCAAAATAAGCAAACAACGCACGAAAAACAGAATCTGTCAAAAAACAGAACAGTCTGTAGTAATCTGTAACTAACGCAAACTTCTGGAACTAAGAAAATTCTAAAATAAATTGTTGGACCTGAGGAATTTGTCTAGTAATCATATGCAAAAAGAATCAACTAAATAGCACTCTCCAGTAAAAAGTTGAAGCTAATCTCGTGAGAGCTAAAGTTTCTGTTTTTTACAGCATGATCATAAAGACTTCACCCGAGTCTTCCCAAAGGTTTTACTTGGCACAAACACTCATTAAAACACAAAAACACATCTAAACAGAAGGTAGATGATAAATTTATTACTAAACAGAACCAAAAAGCAAGAAACTAAAATAAAATTGGGTTGCCTTCCAACAAGCGCTATCGTTTAACGCCCCTTAGCTAGGCATGATGATGAGAATGATGCTCACATAAAAGATAAGAATTGAAACATAAAGAGAGCATCATGAAGAATATGACTCGCACATTTAAGTCTAACCCACTTCCTATGCATAGGGATTTTGTGAGCAAAAAACTTATGGGAACAAGAATGAACTTGCATAGGAAGGTAAAACAAGCACAACTTCAAAACTTTCTTGCTTACGAGGGGATTTTGTACTGCTAGACGCCGGAGCAGGCCGAGTTGTTGCAGCTTTCTTCTTTAGTTGCTTACGAGGCGGAGGAGAAGGACTGCGACGCGCCGGAGCAGCCGGAGCGGCGGCGGGTCTCTTCCGCCCTTGCTGACGAGGCGGAGAAGGAGGAGGTTGGCTAGTCGGGCGCGCCGCCATAGGCGGAGAAGAAGGCGAAGTGCCGCCACGTGCCGGAGAAGGAGGCGGAGTGCCCTGATCACTCGCTGGAGGAGCACGCGGAGGAGGAGGCGGAGTGCCGCCACGCGCCGAAGAAGGAGGCGGAGTGCCCCGATCACTCGCCGGAGGAGCAGGCGGAGGAGGAGGCGGAGTTCCCTGACTCGCTGGAGGAGGAGGAGGCGGAGGCGTCCAGTTCAGAAGGTTGATGAGCTCCTTCTTCCATAGGCATGGAGTCTTCAAAGCAGAAACCAGCCGAGTCTCCCCTTCACCAGTAGGGTGGTCAAGCACGAGCTCCTCAAATCCCTCTGTTATTTCTTCCACCGTCACCCTAGCATATCCTTCTGGAATTGGACCTTGATGTCTAGTACACAACCTTTCTTCTTGTAGACGTTGTTTGGCCTGCAACTGCACAGGTTTGTAGGATAGTAGCAAATTTCCCTCAAGTGGATGACCTAAGGTTTATCAATCCGTGGGAGGCGTAGGATGAAGATGGTCTCTCTCAAACAACCCTGCAACCAAATAACAAAGAGTCTCTTGTGTCCCCAACACACCCAATACAATAATAAATTGTATAGGTGCACTAGTTCGGCGAAGAGATGGTGATACAAGTGCAATATGGATGGTAGATATAGGTATTTGTAATCTAAAAATATAAAAAAAGCAAGGTAACTAATGATAAAAGTGAGCGTAAACGGTATTGCAAAGGTAGGAAACAAGGCCTAGGGTTCATACTTTCACTAGTGCAAGTTCTCTCAACAATAATAACATAGATAGATCATATGACAATCCCTCAACATGCAACAAAGAGTCACTCCAAAGCCACTAATAGTGGAGAACAAACGAAGAGATTATGGTAGGGTATGAAACCACCTCAAAGTTATCCTTACTGTTCTATCTATTCAAGAGTCCGTAGTAAAATAACATGAAGCTATTCTTTCCGTTCAATCTATCATAGAGTTCATACTAGAATAACACCTTAAGACACAAATCAACCAAAACCCTAATGTCACCTAGATACTCCATTGTCACCTCAAGTATCCGTGGGCATGATTATACGATATGCATCACACAATCTCAGATTCATCTATTCAACCAACACAAAGTACTTCAAAGAGTGCCCCAAAGTTCCTACCGGAGAGTCAAGAAAACGTGTGCCAACCCCTATGCATAGGTTCATGGGCGGAACCCGCAAGTTGGTCACCAAAACATACATCGAGTGGCACGTGATATCCCATTGTCACCACAGATAAACATGGCAAGACATACATCAAGTGTTCTCAAATAAAGACTCAATCCGATAAGATAACTTCAACGGGGAAACTCAATTCATCACAAGAGAGTAGAGGGGGAGAAACATCATAAGATCCAACTACAATAGCAAAGCTCGCGATACATCAAGATCGTGTGAACTCGAGGACACGAGAGAGAGAGATCAAACACATAGCTACTGGTACATACCCTCAGCCCCGAGGGTGAACTACTCCCTCCTCATCATAGAGAGCGCCGGGATGATGAAGATGGCCACCGGTGATGGGTTCCCCCACCGGCAGGGTGCCGGAACGGGCTCCCGAGAGGTTTTTGGTGGCTACAGAGGGTTGCGGCGGCGGAACTCCCGATCTATCTTCTTGTTCTGGAAGTTTTAGGATACGTAGGTATATATGGGTGCAGGAAGTACGTCGGTGGACCTCCGGGCTGTCCACGATGCAGGGGGTGCACCCTAGGGGGGTGGGCGCACCCCCACCCTCGTGGGCAGCTCGGGACTCCCCTGGCGTGCACTCCAAGCTTATCAGGTTGCTTTCCTTCCAAAAATAACTTCTCCAGAAGATTTCGTTCCGTTTCGACTCCGTTTGATATTCCTTTTCTTCGAAATACTAAAACAGGAAATAAAACAGCAATATGGGCTGGGCCTCCGGTTAATAGGTTAGTCCCAAAAGTAATATAAAAGTGCATAGTAAAGCCCATAAAACATCCAAGATGGATAATATAATAGCATGAATACTTCGTAAATTATAGATACATTGGAGACGTATCAGACGGCAGTGAAAAGTTGCGACGGGTTCAGGAGGTAGAACAGAGCCGACAGCCGCCTTGACTTTGTACTTCTCCCATTGCGTCATAAGGTGGCAATGTTGAGACTCTGTGATAGCATCCACGGGGTAGCTAGCAGGAGCCGTGAAGACAGGCTCCAGCTGAAGCTGCTCGGTGGAAGCCACGCTGCTTCTCCGCTGAGATGGCGGGGTAGCTTCGGGGGTAGCTTCGGCAGGTCGCTTACTTCGAACTGCATCTCGTTCCTCTAGCTTATGTACCCTTGAGTGCAGCTCCTGCAGTTCGCTCTGCTCCACCTTCCTCCTCTCTTGGCATTTGTAACCGCCTGCGTCCGGAAACCCAGCCTTCCACGGAACGGAGCCTGGTGTGCCTCGTGTCCGTCCAGGGTGCTCAGGATTCCCGAGGGCCATTATGAGCTCGTCCTTCTCTCTGTCTGGAACGAACGTCCCTTCTTGCGCTGCGTTAATATAGTGATGAAGCTTCGTGAGGGGTATTCGCAGTTGCTCCCTCGTCCAAACGCACTTCCCGGTTACAGGGTCCAAGGTTCCGCCAACCCCGAAGAACCAAGTCCGGCAACGGTCTGGCCAGTTCAATGTCTCTGGTTCGACCCCTTTATCAAGCAGGTCGTTCTCAGCCTTGGCCCACAACGGTCGGGCTTTGAGGTAGCCACCTGACCCCGTGCGATGCTGATGCTCCTTCTTTGCAGCATTTATCTTGTTTATGGCTGACATCTTCTTACTCCTCTCCGATGTCTTGTTGGCCACAAATGCATCCCATTGATCTCTGAGCTTCTCGTACCGGCCGATGAATTCTGGTGTCTTTTTTTGGTCGACAAACTTTGCTTTCAGGTCATTCTTCCACTTCCTGAATAGATCTGCCATCTTCTTGAGAGCAAAGTACTTGATCAATGGCTCTTTAACTGGATTCTCCGGATCGTCCTCTTCCGGTAGGGTGAAATTTACCTTCAGCGCTTTCCAAAGATCAGCTTTCTGTCTATCTTCGACAAAAGAAACTTGAAGCTATTCATCCTTAGGATGATTCCATAGCTCTATGCTGATCGGGATCATGTCCCTAACAAGAACCCCGCACTGAGCAGTAAATGCCTCCTTGGTCCGGAGGGGTTCAATCGGTTGTCCATCGCGCGCGATTGCTGTGATCGTGAACCTTTCATCTGATCACAACTTTTTCTTCGGGCCTCGTCTCTTTACCGAAGTTGTGCTCGATCCGAAGGGCTAGAAATAATAAGAAAGACGAGAGTTAATATGTGTAGATACCAAAACAATGAATGCATCAATTAGCTATAGTCAACACAGGCTTAATTAATATATATACCTGGCCGGACTCTGTTCGGTCACCGGAGCCGTCATCACGGCCTCCTTCTTGCATCGGCATTCGGTCACCGGTCACGGTCTCCTCCGTTGTTCGAGGACCGTAGCCTGCTTCTTCACCCTCTCCTTCCAGACCATCGCTTTCGTTGAGATACGACATGACATCAGCTCCGACTGTGATTATGTCCCCCAACACCCGTTCTGCTTCCTCGTCCCGGCCGTGCTCCATAGTTTCTGCAAATATTACAACATGGAAATTATTATACAAACATGACAGATGGATATATTAGTGGAAAACGTAGACCTAGCTATAGCTAGTCACAACAAGGAATTATATTAATTAATGGCCCCGACGCTTCTCTAGGGTTTGGGGTGGCCTCGGCAACACTTAAAGGGTTCGGGGTGGCCTCGACGACAACGCTCTTTTAACTTGGTAAAGGAGGGGTTATATCGACAACGACGACATACATACATGGAAAAAATGTTATCGTGGAGGGGGTATATGGAAACCCCCTCATGTCGAAGTTATCGGGGAGGGGTATCGACCCCCCCCCCCTCATGTTGAATATATGTTGAATTCCCGAGAGAGTTAGGAACCGGAGGGGGACTCCGCCCCCTCATGTGTGATGAGTTTTTACTCCCTCTCTCCCATGAAACATTCATCGAACAAACTTAATACGAGTTTTAATAGAAAACATTCATCGAGTTTTAACCGGAGGGGAACCCTCGACCCTAGAACCCTAGAACCCTCGAACCCTCGACCCCTCAACCCTCGAACCCTCGACGACCCTCGAACCCTCGACCCCTATTCCTCTTCATGTCGAAGTTTTCGGGGAGGGGGTATATCGACCCCCCCTCCTGTCGAAGTTATCGGGGAGGTGGTATATCGACAACGATTACCTGATAAAGAAAAAAAAGAAAAAGAAGAGGAGAAGAAGAAATGAATAAAGGTAAAGAAGAAAAAAATAGAAATTACTCTATTTTTTTATTCTTCTCTTCTATTCCTTTCTTCTTCTCCTCTTTTTTTCCTATTCTTATTTATTTCTCCTCTTCTTCCACTCCTCTTCTTCTCCTTCTTATTCTCCGTCTTCCTCTTCTTATTATTTCCCTTTTTCTTCTCCTTCTTTTTCTTTTTCTTTTTCTTCCTTCTTCCTTCTTCCTAGATAAAACTTTTCTAAAATGTAACTTTTGCATATATAAAAGTTTTTCTTCTTCTTCCTTCTTCCTTCTTCCTAGATAAAACTTTTCTAAAATGTAACTTTTGCATATATAGAACTTTTTCTTCTTCTTCCTAGCTAGATATATAATTTTTTTCTAAAAATGTAACTTTTCCATATATATAACTTTTTCTTCTTCTTCCTTCTTCCTTCTCTTCCTTCTTCCTAAATATATAAAACTTTCCTAAAAATGAAACTAACCTAAAATGCACTAAATCAGAGAACATACATAGATAAAACTTTTCTAAAAATCTAAATTTTGCATATATGAACATATATACACATAGAACATACATACATATATACATTTTTATAAAAAAGCAAAAAACAAATCATCATATATATGAAAAAAAATCTGAAAAAAAACAGGACATATAATCATATATACACACATACATATAATCACGCATATGCACATAATCTGAAAAAAAACATCATATATATGAAAAAAAAAGGGGGAAGGCCGGCGGCCGGACCGAACGTGCCGGCGGCGATGGGGGCGGGCTGGGGCAGGGGCGCGGGCGACGGCGACGAGAGCGACGGCGACGGCGGGGGCGGGCCGGGGCAGGCGCGCGGGCGACGGCGACGAGAGCGCGGCGACGGCGGGGGCGGGCCGGGGCAGGGGCTCGGGCGATGGCGACGAGAGCGACGACGACGACGGGGGTGGGCCGGGGCAGGGGCGCGGGCGACGGCGACGAGAGCGACGGCAACGGCGGGGGCAGCGGACAGCGACGGGCAGCCTGGCGGCGTCGATGTGCTCGGCGTCGTCGGGGGCAAATGGTGATGAACTCTGCAAAATTCCTAAGTGCTACTTATATACCAAGAGCATTGGTCCCGGTTCGTCCCACGAACCGGTACGAATACCCACCTTTAGTTGCCACCAACCGGGACCAAAGGTCTCTTTTCAGCAGCCCAAAGGGCGGGAAGCAGAGGGCTTTGGTCCCGGTTGGTGGCACCAACCGGGACTAAAGGGGGGGGCATTGGTCCCGGTTCGTGGCACCAACCGGGACCAATGCACCCCTTTAGTCCCGGTTGGCGCCATCAATCGGGACTAAAGGCCCTGTGCTGCCCGCGTCGCGGCACAAAAGTTTAGTCCCACCTCGCTAGTTGAGGGAGCTCGAGAGTGGTTTATAATCCCCACTCCCGCTACCCTCTTGAGCTCCTCTCAAATGCAGACTTTCGGGCCTAAACACACAGTATCTACCTGTGGGCCTACTGGGCCTTCTGCGGGCCTGAATCCTGGCCCATGGGTTGGTTTCTAGTCGTATTCAGGCCGTGGTGGCCCAGTAGGTGGCATTTTTTCTATTTTTCCCATTTTATTGTTTTCTTTGGTACTTTATTTTTTTCTACTTACAACAAAATACTTACTTTTGCTATTTTTATTTATTTTATTAAGGTTTATTTATTTTATTTTATTATAGTTTATTTTATTTTGTTTCTACATATTTATTTTATGCTTTCTTTTTGTATTTTTTTTATTTTTTTCTACTTTCAACAAAATACTTTCTTTTTGTTTTCTTTTTTGCTTTTTGTATTTATTTTATGAAAAATCTTTTTGCTTTTGTGGCATAAATTTTATATAATTTTAGTTTCAATAATACTAGAGGTTTATAAAAGCTTTTTAGTTGATTCCTTTAGTACCAATTCTAAGGTTGTTACAAAGGCATTTTATTTGGTACCGGTTCTAAGGCTGGGCCCCACGAGCACCTTTAGTACCGGTTCGTGGCATGAACCGCTAAAAGAGTTTTTTAGTTGATTCTTTGTGCAGCTGTTTTTTAGTCCCACCTCGCCAACTGAGAGGCACTCGCAGCGGTTTATAAGCCCTGAGTGCAGAGACGATGAAGGAGAGGCGCAGTGCTCACCTACACGTTGCTTAGCTTCAAGCCTTGAGGAAGTGGTGTAGACTGCACGGAGCTATCAGGGTTTCGGACAAAAACTACACATAGCTCCGTGCAGTCTACACTATTTCCTCAAGGCCTGAAGCTAAGCAACGTGCAGGTAAGCATTGCGCCTCTCTTTTATTTTTAATAACTTATTACAACTCCGGACTTCTTGTGTGTTGAAAATGCAACATTCGAGATATCAGGGTTTCATATGGAAACTCGTCTGTTACAACAGGCATTTCAAATGAACTACGAAAAGGTTGAAAGTTGGCATGGTATCATCATAATACTTTGTCTTCGCTTGTGTCTTTTGCTTATTGCGTCGTAACCATGGATAATCTCCAACCGGGACCAAAGGCCCTGTGCTGCCCGCGTCATTAAAGTTTATTTTGTTTCTACTTATATTTTCTTTTCTTTTTTGCTTCTTTTATTTATTTTATGAAAATTCTTTCTTTTTTGCTTTATTTATTATATTTTGTTTCTACCTGCTGTTGCTATTTTATTTATTTTATTATAGTTTATTTATTTTACATTATTAAAGTTTATTTTGTTTCTACTTATTTATTAAAGTTTTTTCTGTTTCTAATTATTTATTTTATTTTTTTCTACTTATTTATTTTATTTTAATTTTTCCTTTTTTATTTATTTTATGAAAATTCTTTTTGCTTTTAATGTTTTACACACAAAAGCCCTCTCCCCTGGCTGGATTGGTACCGGTTTGTGGCCTGACCCGGCCCGAAGGATAACGCTTTGGTGCCGGTTCAGGCCACAAACCGGTACCAGTGGTGTTGGGCCAGGAGCGGGGCCTATTGGTTCCGGTTCGTGCCGCCAACCGGGACCAAAGGGGCCAGACGAACCGGGACCAATGGCCCCACGAGGCTCGGCAGGACCCTGGCCTCACGAACCGGGACCAATGGGCCCATGGGTACCGGTTCGTGAGCGAACCGGGACTAATGGGCTTATCTGGCCCGGACGTATGCCCTGTTTTCTACTAGTGTGAGGATACCAGTTGACCTTCCATGTAAATCTGGAAATATCTATTTAGTCTTGTAGTCTAGAAACCTATAGATTTTTTTTGCTGGTCCATAAGCACAATACCAAGTTTTGATATCCAGTGATCCTATGGAAAAAAATACGCATATAAACACATAATGTGATGGTACTGTTTTGTTGTATTTATAATAAAAATAATAGAAGAGTTTCTGATTCCAAACTAAATGAAAGATATGTTTTCAAAAAAATCAATTTAATCTAAAAATGTATTTATTTGCTAGATATAGACATTATACGAAACTAGAAGATACCCCGCGCGTTGTTGCAGAGCTTTGTAGTATGCATTGGTTTATAGTTAAATATGAGGAAAAATGATTTTGGAAGTAAAGCAAGATCAAATTGGAACCATGAGAGAATGTTAACTAAAGAAAATTGGAATTAGTGAACATCAATATGCAGCAATCAGTTGTGGACTCCGGACAAACATGACAGGGGTGCACACCTAGTAGACGCAGGTAACTGAGTTCATAATATTGGTTTCCACACATACATACACACAGGCTATACCAAAGAAAAACCCACATGTCCCATGCAACCCATATGTTTAACATAGATCCTTTGACATGGAGAAAGCTCACTTGATAAGAAAAAACATATGTATGGAACTGTAATTAAACTAAAAATGTAAGTCAATCAGTGTACATGTTGATTTTGCCAGAGTATATAGTGAAGACATAGTATGTCGGTTTCTCTTGGATCAAATGAGTAAACATAAAATGATGTATAGATCGAGAAGTAACATATTTTGGAATGATAATTAATAAGCAGGCTACACCCCTTAACCTCATGAATTGCCATGGTTTTAGTACAGAACTGTGTAGCAGTATCGGATGGATTAAAGCAACCTAAGAGCAACATGTGCATAGCTGAATGATAACTGAGAATCAATCAAAAACTGAGAATCAATGATTGGATGTGTTAGGGGCGTATATGTTGAACTTATTTTATTCCAAAGCTGCAATTATGAACAGCTATAGCAGAAAAAAATGAATAACTCTACCAAAGTAGGGCAGTAAAATTTACATACATAAATTTTGAAGTGCAAGCTAAGTAGATTTTAAATCAAAGGCCTTGTGGACACTCTCTGTTGTTTGCGAAGAAGCTTTGTAGACACTCTGACATGGAACCAATCAAGACAATTATTCAATTACCCGTGCAACCTCAGGGCCATCGCGAGTCCAGAGAGCCCGGCACCGACGATGACGATTTCCTCGACGCCCTCCATCTGTCGCAGGTGTGTAGGATGTTGCCGGTGTTGGCCGAAAAGAACAGAGTAGCGAAGAGTGCCACGGCAAGAAGTGGACCGGGTGAGTCGCAGGAGCTGATGGAACCAGGAGCTTCATTGTGCGACGCATTTATAACACCATGGTTTGGAAGATAGCTGAAAGCCATGGAGGAGGTGATTATCTCATATTTGCGAAGAAGCTTTGTAGACAAATCTATCAATTTGTGCTATACGTACGGTTCTCCGCAAGGCGAGGAGCCATGGAAAGTGGAGCCATCGGTTGGTTGGACTGCCGACTGCGGTATGATCAATTCTTAGGCTGCATATATATTGGGGAGATTGAAGAAGTTAAACAGGTAGAGGGATTTTCATGGAGATTAGAGAAGTTAGCCAGGCGGGAGGAGGGCAGGAAGCTGCGATGGCCAGATGGGGAATCAGGAGGTGAATCGGTGTGTGAGGAAACGAAGTGGAGCGTGTTGAGGAGAAAGAAAAATCACCAACAGGCGTGCATGGAGGAGGGAGGTGAAACGTGGGAGGCATATAGTGGAGGGATGCGGAGCGACCTATGGAAGCCAAAAGAACTGCTTATTATGGCTGAAATCCTTTTAGCGTCAAAAGGATGGACTTATTGCTAACAAATATAGAAACGGAAATGATGACGTGGTATAGCTGATGGACTTGTAAATAAAGATAGTAACGCTGATGTGGCACGGTGATGAGGTGGATAGGTTGCATGTCAAGAGAAATAGCATAGTGCGGATGAACTATTTAGGTATTATAGATATGGAACTTGTAAACATGGGAGTGTGTACATTGTTAATTCTTCTTATTATACCTAAAGTATAATTCAAGATAATATACCAAATTGTGTACAATAAGACAAAAAACATATCCTTAATGATGATATGATTGATCATTAAGTAAAAAATGTCAGTATAAATAGGTAGGCACATTTTAATTACCCTCCCCTCCCGCCTTCCCGCTCCTTTCCATGCTAAGTTTTCTCCCAACAATCCCCGCCTCCACCTCCACTCCCCGCGTTCCTCCACCTCCGGGAACGTGCATTCCACCACCGCGTCGGCCTACCCAACCGGAATCCCCTTCCATCCTACTACCCGGCTTCTCCCGCTCGCTGTCGGTGTCGGTTTCTACCACGAATCGCACCTCCTCCTCTACCTCCAACCCCCTCCCTCCCCTCTGTGACGCGCGCGACCATGATGGCGGTGGCGTTCGGTACCATGAAGGAGGGGAAGGCAGTCTGCCTCTACTGGCTCTCACGGACCTTTGCTGCGGAGGTCAGCGAGGTGCAGACGTGGACATGGATGGGAGGCTCCATCACTATGGTCGCCGTTGTCACCAGGAGCCATGTCCCGAGAAGGGAGTTGCCACCGCGCGAGTGCGTCACCATCTACGCCGTCGACGGCTCTTGCTGGGAGGGAGCGATCGGGGGCTCCATGGATAGTGTCGCGTCGATTATTCTGCAGCAGTCCACAGGTGAGGACCTCGATCAAAGGCTCAAAGGCTCATGTTCGGTTCGGTCTCCCGCTTGTCGCGCCCGTTTAGGATTTGTAGTTTTGTTTCAATTTCTGCATCTCGTTGAGTTGAGCGGTGGAGCGAGGGACAAGGGTAGAGGAAGCAGGAACTAAATGCGCAACTGCAAATGTGTGGAGGGAGGGACGGAAAGCTTACTAATAAGTGAATGCAGAACTGCAGATGCATGGACGGAGGGATGGGGGCCGATGTGGATGGCGTCGAACTAGGCTCCTGTTCAGTTCGGTTCCCCGCTTGTTGCACCTGTTTAGGATTTAGCCGTTTAGGCTTTGTAATTTTGTTTTGATTTCTGCATCATTTTCTCCCCCAGAGTTGAAGCATGTCTCGATATGGTAGCTTATTAAGTTGAGCGGTGGAGCCACAAGGGGGGAGTGTATGTGCATCTAGTGCCACCCCTAGTTTGGTTTTGGAGTATTGACGACAAACGTGGTTGAGGGACTAATGTGTTTGTGAGAATTGCAGGATAACATAGGTAGTAGTCCCTCCTTGATTCGGTTTACCTACCGGAGATGACCCCTAAAAATGTATGAAGACATTGAAGACAATGGTGGTACGTGAAGATATTCACATTGAAGTCTATGACAGAAGAAGACATTGAGTGAAGACTATGGAGCGCGAAGACTTAGCTGTTTCGTTGTTTCTTTTCTTCTTTGTTGAGTCATAGGAACCACCGCACTGTTAAGTGGGGTCCAAGTGAACAAGGTCAGAGTGACTGAAGTGATGCTCAACCAAAATCATATGTCCTCGAGCGAAGACAATGAGAGCAAATCTTATCCAGAGTCGGATGAGTCAGCTTTACTTGTAGCCCAAGTCAAGCTGCCGCGTGTGTTTGAAATCTGACCGTTGTGACATGTGTCAGTTCCTTAGTGACCCAGGGTCATTTCGGACAAATCAGGTCGGGTTGCCTAGTGGCTATAAATAGCCCACCCCCTACACCATAAATCGGTGGCTGCTCAGAGTTAGTGCACGGCTTTTGTCGTTGAGAGCAACCCACCTCCGAAGAGTTTGAGAGAGAAATCCTTGTGAGGACAAAGCCCAAAACACCCAGATCCCAAAGAGTGTTTAGAATCACTGAAGTCTTTCTGTCCGCGTGATCTGAAGACTTGGTACACTTGAGGACTGTGAATCCTCCAGCCGGTTAGGCGTCACGTTCTGAGCATCCAAGAGTAATTGTGGATCGCCGGTGAACGAAGTCTGTGAAGGTTTGGAAGTCTACCTTGAAGACTTACCAGAGTGATTGGGCGGGGACTGTGTGTCCTTAGCTCAAGGGGAATAAGGTGAAGATACGGTCTTCTGAGTTCAATCTCAGCCTCCCTAACCAGACGTACAGTTGTCGCAGCAACTGGAACTGGTCGAACAAATCATTGTCTTCACAACACACTGGTTCTATCTCTCTCTCCTTACTTACAAGCTGTCTTTGTGAAGTCATTGCCTGATTGCTCTACCTGTTTAGCTTCATTGTGTGACTACTTGTTCTGTTTGGCTTCATACTATCTTCCATCCTGATCCTTCTACCTAGCTGCTATTTGTCTTCATGCTTTAGCTTCTTACTTGCTTGACTATGGCTTGTCTAGTGTAGTTTATCTTCCGCTGCATGTTTATAGGTTCGGTTCTCGTGTTTGTCTTTGAAACTCCCATGTTTTGAATACTTTCGTAAAAATCGCCTATTCACCCCCCCCTCTAGTCGATCACTAGCACTTTCAATTGGTATCAGAGCAAGGTACTCCCTTGTTCTGTGTGATTCGGTTTAACCACCTGGAGTTTTAGCTATGTCGACTGCAGGGATAATCAAAGTCTCCACAGCGTGCCCTGTCTTCGATGGCACTGAATATCCCTACTGGAAGAATAAGATGCGTATGCATCTTGAAGCCATTGATGTCGATCTGTGGTATGTCGTCAAGAACGGCGTTCCCAAGACTGGTGAAGGTGTCACCCCTGCTGATGTCAAGAAGTTTATTCAACTCGATTCGACTGCAAAGAACATCATCTGTGGTCATCTGACCAAAGGGCAGTATGGCCGTGTGAGCGCTCTGGAAACGTCAAAGCTGGTCTGGGACTGGCTCTCCAAGGTCAATGAAGGCGTCTCAACACAAAGAGATCAAAGGATCAGTGTTCTCCGCAACCTGTTCAATCGCTTCAAGAGAAATGACAATGAGAATGTTCAGCTCACATTTGATCGCCTCACTGATATCACTAATGAGCTCAGTGCCCTTGGCGCCCATGAGATCACCAAGCATGAAATCGTCAAGACGCTACTGAGATCACTTGACAGCTCATTTGACACCCTTGCCCTGATGATACAAGAACGCCCTGACTTCAAGGCACTCGATCCATCTGACATACTTGAGAGGCTCAACACACATGAGTTCCAGCTATCTGAGAAAAGAGATATCTATGGTCCCAACTATGGTCGAACTCATGCTTTGAAGGCAAAGACTGTTTCCTCATCTGAAGAAGAATCTGACTGCAGTTCCGGTGAAGCTGAAGACATTGGAAAGGAGCTCGCTATGCTTGTGAAGAAATTCCAGAAGTTCATGAAGAAGAAGGGACTCAGAAAGTCTTCGCGATCAAGCTCAAGAAACGATGAAGCTTCTACCCATGACCACAAGAAGAGAACCTGTCACAAGTGCAAGAAACCTGGCCACTACATCTCTGAGTGCCCACAGTGGGACAATGAGAAGAAAAAGAAGAAGAGCAATGAATATGATTCTGATGACAAGAAGAAGAAGAAATACTCAAAATCTTCTTCCAAGTCCTCTTCCAAGTCTTCATCACACAAGAAGAGTTCATCTGGCAAGGCTCGTGCTTTTGTTGGCAAGGAAATGGATTCAGAGGAGGAGTCTGCTTCTGAGGAGGCAGAGGTGGTGGAGTCTGAGGAGGAATCTGACTCTGGCGTTGCAAGTCTTGCTCTAGCTTCAGCCTACGTTGCCAAGTCCATCTTCAACACTGAAGACAATGCATCCATCACCAACGCTGATGCTTGTGACAAGGACGACTCCGCCCCCACCTACTGCTTCATGGCACGCGGTGCCAAGGTAAACTCACGCGATCCTTACTTTCAACATCAAGTGAAGATGACTCTGATTGTGAATCCAAACCCAGCTACAAAACACTTGCTAAAATTGCAACTAAACAACAGAAAGCTATGGAACATATTCAAAACTGTTAGACAAAAGCGATGATCTGTTGGACGCTGAAATGACTTGATCTCAGTCCTTAATTGAAGATATAAAAAATCTTCATGTTAAGTACCAAGAGCTTGAAGGTCGTCATGAATCACTCTCAACAACCCATGAAAAGCTTTCCTATGATTATCTTCAAAGGAAGCAAGAACTTGAGAAGTTGAGAGCGGCTCATGAAGATCTTCAAAAGGAAAACAAGTCACTTCGCGCTCAACAGATCAGTCCCGCTCAGGAAGGATTTGAACCACCATGTTTAAAATGTCTTGAGCGTGATAACGCTAATTCTGTTGCTGAGTGTTCTACTGCTGCTACTGTTGCAATATCTTCAACTATCGATGTGGTAACTAACCCCTCTGCGAAGGATACCACTGTTGTTGCTGATGAAAATGCTAGATTGAAGACATTGCTTGAAACAGGGATGTACAAAAGCCTCAAGGGGCATCAGACACTATGTGATGTCCTCAAAAAACAGATTCTGAACCGAAACCCTAGGAAAGAGGGTGTTGGGTTCGAGAGGAAAATGAATGTTGATGGTTCTTACTGGAAGCCTGAGAAGTACCCCAAAACCACATGGGTTGCTGCAAAGGAACCTTCAGTAGATCCATCCACCTTATCTGGATTCACTTGTGCTAACCCAATTATCATTGATGAATCCTTTGATGCAAACTATAAACTGTTTAAAAATCAGAATGGTGAAGTGTTTGCCAGGTATATTGGTACTAACTGCAGGAATGGACCTCCTATGAAGAAGATCTGGGTGCCTAAACAGTGTCTTGAGAATCTTCCTGTGAATGTCATCATGACACCACAAGGGAAGAAGACAAACACCAGACCAAAGGCTTCATATGGCCCGAAGGCTTCATACAGATATAGGACTCACCCGAGTCACCCTAACGCCAATGTTTTGCAGGGAAATCATACTCAGATGCATGAATATGAGCGTGTTTCTTCAAACCGCTATGTTCATAAAACTAAGAACTTTTCTGCTTATTCTATGAGTATTATTCACCTCCTGCAAGGCTATTTGCTAGGGCTTTAAAGCCGAAGTTCTCAGATGCTGCACTTAGACTCATTGCTTCGACGCCACCCCTGAAAATGTGGGTGGTTAAGAATGCTTAATTCTCTTTTGCAGGGAAAGGTCTCCAGCCGGAAATCAAAGGCGTCCGATGCTATTGCTGGGGACCTAAAACATATTGTGGGACGCAAGATAAAATGCCCAAATGGTCTTACTATGTATTTTGTGTCTGAACCGCTTGCCAGTCATCCTATCAGTCCTAACCTTGATATGAGCTTTGATAATCCTCTTGTGCGTCAAATGTTTATGCTTCACAATACTCTTTGTGAAGCCTATCCTCCTAACTGCACTGTAGGGTACGACACCTCGTGCTTCAGAATGGATTATGGACAGCGGATGCACTAATCATATGACTGGTGATCGAAGTCTTCTCATGGACTCAACCTTACGTCCATCTGATAAAAGTCACATCACATTTGCTGACACTGGTAAAAGCAAGGTATTGGGTCTAGGTAGAGTTGCAATATCAAGGGATCAGCACATGGATAAAGTGATGCTTGTTGAATCCCTTGGTTTCAACTTAATGTCTGTCTCAATGCTTTGTGACTTAAACATGATTGTGCTGTTTGGAAAATATTGTTGTCTTGTACTAATGGAATCTGACAAGTCTCTAGTCTTCGAAGGGTACAGGAAAGATGATCTGTACATGGTAGACTTCTCAGCAGGACCACAGATGGCCGTATGTCTTCTAGCAAAGGCTTCAGAGTGCTGGCTCTGGCATCGGAGGCTAGGGCATGCTGGCATGAGGAACTTACACACTCTTGCCAAGAAGAAGCACGTCATAGGCATCGAAGGCGTCAAGTTCAAGAAAGATCATCTATGTGGTGCCGGTGAAGCTGGGAAGATGACAAGGGCCAAGCATCCCTCGAAGACAATCATGACTACATCTCGACCTTTTGAGTTGCTCCATATGGACTTGTTCGGTCCCACTCACTACTCTACTCTCACTGCAACTGCTTGTCTCTATGGTTTCGTTATTGTTGATGATTATTCGAGATACACTTGGGTGCACATAATTCTCTTCAAGACTGAAGTGCAGGATGTCTTCAGACGCTTCGCAAACCGTGCCATGAAAAACTATTGCATCAAGATCAAGCACATCAGAAGTGACAACGGCACAGAGTTCAAGAACACTGGCGTCGACCTCTATCTTGACACCTTAGGCATCACTCATGAGTTCTCTGCTCCTTACACACCTCAGCAGAATGGCATCGTAGAGCGCAAGAACAGAACTCTTATTGAGATGGCTCGGATCACTACAGGAATCAGCTATTTTGCCGTCTGCCATGGCGGACGGCAAAGGCATGAACGGCGGACGGCAAAAGGCTCCGGCAAAGTAGGCTACGGTAAACACCTTCTTTGACGTCTGCTTTTTGCAGCGGACGGCAAAGAGGCCTTTGCCGTCAGTGGCGGACGGCAAAGAAAATGGATGGCAAATAGTGGGTGTTAGCCATGGTAGGTGCTAACGGAGGCTTTGCCATCCGCCAAACTAATGTTTTGCCGTCTGCCGACTAATAACAGACGGCAAAAATGTCCATCTACACGTTTATTACAATCAGAGACATCAAAGGATTTTGTTTATTAAAATATAGTGAACCAGCAGCCCAAGTGCACCACAGTATCCATCTACGCTTTGTTCCAACAATCAACGACGAATGAACAAATTTCACAATACCAAATTAGTCTATTTACACAGAATAGATTTGCATCTGCTCCATCTACACAAAATTACTCTATTTACATGAACACCACATTATCCATCTACACAAAGTCAGCACAAAAACCACAGTATCCACCGCCACCATGGACGCCCGAGGACCTACCGCTGCTCCTTGAGGCAGAATATGGTGCGGCGTCGAGGGAGGGTGATGGCACCGGGGCCGACAGAGGCCTGGGGGGACGGGGACGACAGAGGCCTGAGGGGGACGGGGCCGAGGCCTGCGGGGGCGATAGGCGACGGGGCGCGGAGGCCGCCGGTGGCGACAGGCGACGGGGCGCGGAGGTCACCCGGGCGAAAGGCGACGGGGCGAGGAGGCCGACGGGGGCGAGAGGCGACAGGGCGCAGAGGAATCAGCCGGGGGCGACGGGCGACGGGGCCGGGCCATGGCCGGCGGGCGTGATGGCGGCCAGCGAGACCGGGGCCGGGCCATGGCCGGCGGGCGCGATGGCGGCCAGCGAGGCCGGGGACTGCCGGCGAGGTGGTGGCGAGCGCTTGCGGGGGAAGTGGATCGAGAGCAGGGAGAGAGATGAGAGAGAGATGTGGTGGGGTGGGGGTGAGAAGTGGATAAGGCAGACTGTGGGGTGGGGTTAGACGTGGGGCGCGTGGGTGGGGATGCCATGTCATCGATCCGCATGATCGATCCAGGTGTTGTGCTTCTTCTTTGCCGTCCGCCCCGGCTTTGCCGTCTGCTATTTGATCTTTGCCGTCCGCTAGCAGACGGCAAAGGTTGGACATTGCCGTCCGCTAGCAGACGGCAAAAATTTAACCTCTTTGCTGTCTGCTGGCAGACGGCAAAGAAGTTGACCTAGCCACGCCGTGCCCCATGGGGCCCACTAGGCTCTTTGCCGTCTGCCTTTTCCCTCTTTGTCGTCAGCCAGCAGACGGCAAAGAGCCAGCTGATGGCAAACAGTCTCTTTGCCATCTGCCAGCTCTTTGTCGTCCGCTATCCCAAGGCAGATGGCAAAGAGCCTCTTTGCCATTAGCTAGCAGACGGCAAAGAGCTGGCAGATGGCAAAGTAGCAGATTCCAGTAGTGGATGATGCTTGATGAGTACAAGACTCCAAGAAAATTCTGGCCTGAAGCCATTGATACAGTATGCCATGTCATCAACCGTGTTTATCTTCACAAGCTTCTGAAGAAAACCTCCTATGAGCTTCTAACTGGTAAGAAGCCAAACGTAAGCTACTTCAGAGTATTTGGTGCTAAATGCTGGATCAAGGATCCACATCACACTTCAAAATTTGCACCAAAAGCACATGAGGGTTTTATGCTTGGTTATGGAAAGGATTCGCACTCCTACAGAGTCTTCAACCTCTTTCACTATAAAGTGGTTGAAACTGTAGATGTGTGGTTCGATGAAACTAACGGCTCGCAAAGAGATCACCTGCCAAATGTGCTAGATGAAGTGCCTCCCAGTGAATCAATCAAGCAAATGGGAACAGGAGAAATCATACCATCAGAGGCCCATCCTGAAGAGGAACTTATCATTTCTGCACCTGATCAACCTGAAGACAATGCTCAGCCTGAAACCAATCCTCAAAATGAAGACAATGATCAGCAAGAGCAAAGTCTTCGTCCGATTCATCCTCGTGTTGCTAATGAAGTTTAGATTGAGAAGATAATTGATAGCATCAATGCACCAGGTCCACTCACTCGTTCAAGAGCTACTCAAAGAGCAACACAGTTACCCAATTTCTGTGGACATTTTGCATTTGTTTCAATCTCGGAACCTAAGAAAGTCGATGAAGCCTTCTTGGAACCTGAATGGATTCAAGCCATGCAAGAAGAGCTTCAACAGTTCAAGCTGAACAATGTATGGGAGCTAGTCAAGCGTCCTGATCCTCGCAAGCACAACATAATAGGCACAAAATGGATATATCACAACAAACAAGACGAGCATGGTCAAGTTGTCAGAAACAAAGCACGGCTCGTAGCTCAAGGATACACACAAGTTGAAGGAATTGACTTCGATGAAACATTTGCTCCTGTGGCTAGGCTTGAAGCCATTCGCATACTGCTAGCTTACGCAAATCATCATAACATCCTTCTGTATCAAATGGATATGAAGAGTGCCTTTCTCAATGGAAAGATTGAAGAAGAAGTATATGTTGCACAACCTCCTGGCTTTGAAGATCCAAAACATCCTGATATGGTGTACAAGCTCAACAAGGCACTGTATGGCCTCAAACAAGCCCCTCGTGCTTGGTATGACACACTTAAAGACTTCCTGAAAAGCAAAGGCTTCAAACCCGGTTCACTAGATCCCACTCTCTTCACGAAGACATATGATGGTGAACTGTTTGTGTGCCAAATCTATGTGGATGACATTATCTTCGGCTGCACTAACAAGAAATACAGTGATGAATTTGGTCACATGATGCAAGAGCAATATCAAATGTCCATGATGGGTGAGCTGAAGTTCTTTCTCGGTCTTCAAATTCGTCAGCAAAGGAACGGCATTTTCATATCTCAAGAAAAATATCTCAAAGATTGCCTGAAGAAGTTTGGAATGCAAGATTGCAAAGGATACACGACTCCAATGCCAACCAAAAGTCATCTAAGCCTCGACGCCAATGGTAAAGATTTCGATCAAAAGGTATACCGCTCCATGATTGGCTCTTTACTTTATTTATGTGCATCTAGGCCAGATATCATGCTTAGTGTTTGCATGTGTGCCCGATTCCAAGCGGCACCAAAGGAGTCACATCACTTAGCTGTGAAGCGAATTCTTCGATATTTGGCTTACACCCCAACACTAGGATTATGGTATCCAAAGGGCTCAGAGTTTGATCTGGTTGGATTTTCGGATGCTGATTATGCTGGTGACAAGGTGGATCGCAAGTCTACATCGGGCACATGTCACTTTCTGGGTCGATCACTTGTCTGTTGGTCTTCAAAGAAGCAGAACTGTGTATCACTCTCAACTGCTGAATCTGAATACATTGCTGCTGGATCTTGTTGCACTCTGCTTCTGTGGATGAAGCAAACTCTTAAGGACTATGGCATCCATTTGAAGAATGTGCCACTCTACTGCGATAATGAAAGCGCTATCAAGATTGCAAATAACCCAGTTCAGCACTCGAAGACAAAGCACATTGAAATGTGTCATCACTTTCTCAGAGATCATGTTATGAAAGAAGATATTGATATCATTCACGTCAAGACAGAAGAGCAGTTGGCTGATATCTTCACTGAGCCCTTGGATGAGAAAGGTTTTGCAAGTTGCGGTGTGAGCTAAATATCTTGGAATCCTCGAATGTCCTGTGATTAGGCACACATCCTAACACTTATGCATTTTGATGACTTAGATGTGCAATACACGAAGTAATGTATATCTTCAATCAATGAAGACATACACTCTAAGTGTGAATACATTATTGTGGAAATTGACTTCGGAGCGCCACGATAATTGTGCGCCGTGTCTGGGTCTAATTCTTCCTATAAGGTGGGTAATGCCACAACCAAACTCTTATTTGAAGTGTTTCTTCATGGCGTCATATTTGCAAAGTCTTCACAATTGATTTATCTTCAACATTGATTGGACTTCGTGATTATCTTCACTATGCTGATTTGGCTTTATTCTGTTATATATATATATTGTATTCTATCCTCTATAGCATTCACTTATAGCTATGTCTTCATGCTTGAATATTTTGAACTAAGTGAATGTGATCGGACCCTAACCTCTCTATGCTTTCTACCCCAAGCTCTATCTATCCAAATCATATGCATTCTGTTGAAACTGTCGAATGTCTTCTCTGCGTCCTTGTCAGCAGAAGATATAGAGAAAAACATTTATATTTGGTTTTAATGACATATCCTTTTTGCCTGAAACCCAGAGAATTCGAAACGACCACCCCGACAATCCAGGCGCGCGTGGGAACGTGGGACTGCTCTCAATGCATTGCATGTTTGCCACGTGTCCATCAGATGTGAACCGCCAGGGGCACCTGCGTAATTGCACTGTGTTGTCCCTGTCCTTATGAATACCTGTCCCGTCATGGTCAAAATCCTTCTTCCACCTTCGCCATCTCTCGCGAACCCTAGCGCCTCCGCTAGCTGTCGACGACGCCGACGACGAAGCGCTTAGCTGCCGCGACTTCCTCGACGCCATCCTCACGCCGGCCGTGGACCTCGTCTTCTCCGCCGTCGCCGTAGGTGTCTTCCGTCGCCAAGTTAGGGCACGGGAGATCGAACTTCTCGGCATCCACCTTCACTCCGTCTAGCAGTTCTCCATGCGGTAATAAAAGCTTACTTTTTACCATTTTTCAATCTGATAGATTCATCCTTCCTTACCAAAAGCTGTTTCTAGAGCCCTATGATGAATCAATCTCTTTCTGCATCTCATACTATGCTGAATCCATTCACTTATGCTTCTTTACATAGTTCGATTCCTCACTTGTACTTATTCTTGGATTTGTACAACTCTGGAACCAACTCTCATCATATAAGTGAATGTCTTCACGTTGTGAGGTCAATGTCTTCAAACTGATTTATCTTCAAAAATCTTCTGAGAATGCATATGACCTCTTCCCCTTCCCTCGCATCTCTAATGCTGTCACAGGTACATGTCCGTGGGAGAATCCCTTGGTTCTCATAGTCTGCATTCGTTTGCAGAATTCTTATAGCATCACATCAACTCTCCCGAAGCCAGTTCCTGTCAATCCAATCGTCAGAAGCCGTTAACTGCTTTGAAGCCTTTCAGTCTGAAATTTATGGCTTCCGAGAAGTCTGCACGAAAGGGCGGCAGACAGCGATGTGGCAATACTTCCATAGATCTTCCCGAAGACATATATGAATTATACAAGACTGATCCTGAAGAGAGTTATGGTCAGCGGAAATCTCGAATCCAATGGATTCGAAGATACTGGGCCGAGCAATGGTTCAAATACAAGTTTGTCACCAAGGAATATGCACAAAAGAATGCGATCAAGCGCCCTTGGGGTGATATTCTGTACAAGAAGCTTCAACCACAGACTCTGTCTGAAGCTATTGCTCAAGAGTTCTACCCTTGCATGGTCCATGGACCACAGCCTGAAGATGCTGATCCTTCCTCTCTGCTCTGGTGTCGCGATGACGAACTGTTCAAGCGAAACTACCAGTTTGCCAAAGATTCTGCAATCAAGAACAAAAAGGCCTTTGGCTGTGACTTCAATCCGGGTCCATCTGCTCCTCGAAAAGATGGGACTCGCGAAGCTAATGAGAACAGGATTGGCCCCTTCTATAACTTCGAAGGCCTTCTCTCCTATATTGCCATTCAGCGTGCAAAAGTGGATCACTCTGATAATGACGCTGATTCTGATGATGCACCAGCTCCACCTCCGAAGCCGCAGAAGCCCAAGAAGACTAAGGCTTCAAAACCAACTAATGTCTCTAAAGCTTCTCGAGTGAAGCCATTGGCAACAGCTCCTCCTACTCCAAGCAACACCTCAGAGGATCTCTCTCGCATCTCCAAGAGGCGTGAGAAGACACAGCAATCTGTCAGCCAAGCCCTCACACCAGCTGCCGTTCTGAGGAACAAATCTGAAACCATTGATTTGTCTTCGGATGAAGAATTTGGTGAAGATGCTCTGGAACAGCTAATCAAGAGCAAGCAAGAGGCGGAGATCTTCAACAATCTGCCCCTCTTTGATGTAAACATTCTGAAGAACATCATTGATGAGTGGTTCGACAATCAAGATCTCAGCTTTGATGACCTTCAGCTTCCAATTGGCGTCAGCGTTGCTTTCCAAGGCGCCATTGCTCCTGAGCTTGCTCTGGCTCAGCGCATCAAATTCAAGGTGATGCTCAATGACCTCAAGGAGTCGTTTCGGAAGAAACGCGAGGAAGCCAAAGGCTCAAGAGAGCGCATGAAAGCACTCGCAGACAAATGCGTCCAAGCCTACAATGAAGCTGAAAGGCGCAAGGCACTTGGCCGCCCTGGCATTGACCCCTCAATGGCTGCCAAGAAGAAGAAGAAGTCCACTGAAGCCCCATATGAAGCATCAAGGCAGGAAGAGCCTCACATTGTCTTCCCTGCCAGCATGCGCGGCTCGGAGCCTAAGGCTCCCTCAGTGGCTTCTGAGCAGAAGAAAACCAAGGCAGCTAAAGCTGATGCCAGGAAGCGCAAAAGCAAGAGCACCACAGATGAAGCACCACCCCCAAGAAAAGGAAAACTAACAAGAGAGATCGGGCTGCTCCCTCAGAGCCCCTTGTTGTTGAACCCCCTGCCTTTATTCCCCCTCCGTCTGCAAAACCAAGAGCGTCAGATGATTGTTCATGAGCCTGCTTCCACAGATGCTCCTGAAGCTCAAGAAGTTCCAGTCGTCGACCCCATCGCGACTGAAGACATTGGTCCTCTCGACAATGTTCAAGATGATGTAGTTCTTCCTCAGATCGAGCGCCCAACAGTATCATCGCCTGTTCAAACGAATAGTGAGCTTATCAGTATTGGTCGTCCTTTGACGCCAATCTCACAAGATGCATCGTGGGCTGATCGCCCCCACCAAGCAACCCCAAATCAAGACTCACCAAGTACGCCCCAACCGTCATCTGCGCCCGTCGTCAGCCCCATGTCCAATGACGACAACTACATGGAGACCTCACCATCACCAAAGGCGTCGCCCGTCTTCCAACGGCTTCGCAGAGGCCAGAGGCCATCCGTCTCCATGACCACCATCACAGAAGAGGACTCCAACTTGTCAAGTTCAGTGGCACGTCAAGTGTTCCCTGACGACAATCCTTCTGTGACGGTGCCTGTGTCTGAAGCCAATGCTGCTGAAGACCCTCCGGCTGCATTAGCTGGAGCAACACAAGAAGAAGAGCGTGTCGCTACTCCCCCTACAACTCAAGAAGAAGTTCATGAAGAGAACCAGTCTTGCCAGAACCTCCAGCTACTCAAGTGGAGGGTGAGAATACTGAGGCTGCCACAAATGACACTCCTGAAGCCAATGACGTTGTCATGGCCGAAGCCAATGTGGAGCCTACAGTGGCCAATGCACCAGTGGCCAATGAAGCAAATGAAACCAATGAAGAAGATGAAGTCAATGCTGCACCTGACACAAATCTGTAGTCTGAAGCCAATGCCACTGCTCCTGTTCCGCCTCCAAGGCCACATACTATCGAGCAAGCATACGATCACGGCCGGCTTGTCACTGTCAGATGGCCTATTCTGGTTCCTCCGCCTGCTGCTGGTCCTCAATTCGATTACCATGTCGAGCACAAGCCTCAGGTTCAGAAGCCAAAGCCAAGACTGCCCAGATTTCCAGGTACTGCCACTTCACCAGGATCTTTCAATGTCAACGGTTTCATTGCACACAACACATTCTTTGATAGCGACAAGAACCCCTACACCAAGCCCAAGATCTCATCTGATCGTTCTGGAGTTATCAGCAATGCAGTTACTATTCATGCATCCTATACAACCAAGGTCGCATCTTTCCGCATATGCGCCTTGATACTGAAGCCATAGCTGGCCTGCCCTGCTTAGAAGAAGCCCTTGATTGCTTCAGAGAGGCTGGCTTGCTACCGTTTGTCACTGATAAGGAGCATTGGAATGAAGAGTTGCTGCTTCAATTTTACGCCACTCTTCACATCAGAGGCTACAACAGGGATCCGAGGACTTGGGTCCTTGAGTGGATGACAGGAAATGTACATTATGAAGCCAAAGCATTTGATGTTATTGAGCTTACTGGCCTGCCCACTCCAGGTGATCTCTATGAGCCTGGTTGTCAGCTTCACACTGCAGCGTTAGAGAGCATCTTTCACAAGCCAGAACCCGACATGAGTCAGATCCTAAGCATGATGAAGCCATTGCCTCAAGATGCAGAATATCCTAAGGAATTCTTTGTTGAAGACCTTGAGTATCTGCCATGCACAATCTATCACATCATTAGGCGAACTCTCTGGCCCATCAAAGGTCATGTTCCACAGGCTAAGCTGGAAGGTGCAATGAAGACATTGGTCTTCCATATTCTTCATGGCAAATGCTTCAATGCACAAGATTTCTTCATCCGCCAACTTGCTGCATCAGGATCTGACATTTTCGGCCTGAAGTTCTATGCTCCATGGATTATGCGTCTGATCAAGCTTCACACTGCCTTCAACTATCAGCCATCTGCACGCAACCACATTTTCTTCTTACCAGATGTCGATATGTCTGTCGAAGCCATCTATCCAGAGCCTGACAAGGAGCCACTTTATCTTCATAACGTTGATCGTCAGAGCTTCACTCAGCCCATTGAAGGTGTGCTGGCTGCCACTCGAGTCTATCCGCTGGCTGGTACTACACGTGCACCTCACCGTGCCCAAACCGAAGCCACTGACAGCACCATTGCTCAACGGCCTCGAAAGCGATCTCGTGTTCTTAATGACCGAGAGCTTCTCGTTGGCCTGCATCAGAAGCAGGATAGGCATCATGATTGGCTCAAGCGCCAGATGCAAAGCATCATGACAGACGTCAATCGCATTCGCAATCTTGCAACAAAAAATGCCTTTGTGGCCCATGAAACCTGTCGACGCACTTGGAAGGGATTGACACTTATGTGTGATGAGCAAGATCTTCAAGACGATGGCTTCACTGAAAGATTCAAGTTTGACTCCACACCGCCCAAAAATGCTGTTCTGCGGCGCACTCCATCTCTTGAAGACTCAGAGTACTCCTCTTCAGCTGCAACAGTCAATGCTCGTGTGATCGATGATCAAGATGATGCTACTTCACCACCTCCCGCGCATATCGACACTGCACCAAGTTCATCTGCACCGCCAAACCTCGACACCAACCCTGCATCTTCTCCTACTCCTTCTGGGAACCAGTAGAGACTCACTATCTTCAAACCTTTTTGGTCCTTACTAACAAAAGGGGGAGAAGCTATGAGTTGATAGTCTTCAAGCGGGTTCATATGGGCGGTTGCTTTATATTTTTCCTAGTGTTTACAACTCTTGCTTTTGATAAATTTGGTTCTCTGAGTTGTAACACTTAAACTCGATGGTCGTCTGCTACTTATTTGCTATTCTGTGATGCGATGATAAATTCCGCATGTGCGATGATAACTTCCGCACTTAACTCATTTCGCAGACGTCCATTTTTCATTATGCATGTCATTATCTTCATTACTTCGAATCATGCATGATGAAGTGTCTTCATAAGTTGAAGAGGATCTCCACAAGTAGAACCTGCCATGTGCATTTGCATTCCAAAAGCAAATTACTTATATGCACATCTTCAGGGGGAGCCTTTTGCTACTTATGAAGACAATACCTCATCCTTTACAATTTAAAATATTTATATCCCCGTTGAAAACTTCAACCAGTTTGTCATCAATCACCAAAAAGAGGGAGATTGTAAGTGCATCTAGTGCCACCCCTAGTTTGGTTTTGGAGTATTGACGACAAACGTGGTTGAGGGACTAATGTGTTTGTGAGAATTGCAGGATAACACAGGTAGTAGTCCCTCCTTGATTCGGTTTACCTACCGGAGATGACCCCTAAAAATGTATGAAGACATTGAAGACAATGGTGGTACGTGAAGATATTCACATTGAAGTCTATGACAGAAGAAGACATTGAGTGAAGACTATGGAGCGCGAAGACTTAGCTGTTTCGTTGTTTCTTTTCTTCTTTGTTGAGTCATAGGAACCACCGCACTGTTAAGTGGGGTCCAAGTGAACAAGGTCAGAGTGACTGAAGTGATGCTCAACCAAAATCATATGTCCTCGAGCGAAGACAATGAGAGCAAATCTTATCCAGAGTCGGATGAGTCAGCTTTACTTGTAGCCCAAGTCAAGCTGCCGCGTGTGTTTGAAATCTGACCGTTGTGACATGTGTCAGTTCCTTAGTGACCCGGGGTCATTTCGGACAAATCAGGTCGGGTTGCCTAGTGGCTATAAATAGCCCACCCCCTACACCATAAATTGGTGGCTGCTCAGAGTTAGTGCACGGCTTTTGTCGTTGAGAGCAACCCACCTCCGAAGAGTTTGAGAGAGAAATCCTTGTGAGGACAAAGCCCAAAACACCCAGATCCCAAAGAGTGTTTAGAATCACTGAAGTCTTTCTGTCTGCGTGATCTGAAGACTTGTTACACTTGAGGACTGTGAATCCTCCAGCCGGTTAGGCGTCACGTTCTGAGCATCCAAGAGTAATTGTGGATCGCCGGTGAACGAAGTCTGTGAAGGTTTGGAAGTCTACCTTGAAGACTTACCAGAGTGATTGGGCGGGGACTGTGTGTCCTTAGCTCAAGGGGAATAAGGTGAAGATACGGTCTTCTGAGTTCAATCTCAGCCTCCCTAACCAGACGTACAGTTGTCGCAGCAACTGGAACTGGTCGAACAAATCCTTGTCTTCACAACACACTGGTTCTATCTCTCTCTCCTTACTTACAAGCTGTCTTTGTGAAGTCATTGCCTGATTGCTCTACCTGTTTAGCTTCACTGTGTGACTACTTGTTCTGTTTGGCTTCATACTATCTTCCATCCTGATCCTTCTACCTAGCTGCTATTTGTCTTCATGCTTTAGCTTCTTACTTGCTTGACTATGGCTTGTCTAGTGTAGTTTATCTTCCGCTGCATGTTTATAGGTTCGGTTCTCGTGTTTGTCTTTGAAACTCCCATGTTTTGAAGACTTTCGTAAAAATCGCCTATTCACCCCCCCCCTCTAGTCGATCACTAGCACTTTCAGGGAGGAAGCAGGAACTGAATGCAGAACTACAGATGTGTGGATAGAGGGAAGGGTAGCTTACTAAGGGGGCGATGTGGATGGCGTCCAACTTGGCGGTGGAGGAGTATGCGCAGGTGACTAGGAGGTAGCAGGCCGATGCCGAAGTTGCACGGCTTGACGGTGCGGCTCAAGGCCTTGAGCAGCCTGGTGGTGTCGTGGTGGTGGGCCTTGCCTCCACCGCCTTCCTCTGCTCTGTCGTCGCTCTGTTCCCCCTTGCTTTGCTATGCTCTTCTCTGCCCGACTCTGCCTGCTAGAGTCGTGTCGAGGGTGAGTAGGGGTGATGCCCGTATGTAGCTAGCTAAGCGAGCGAGAGAGCCTGACCTCACATGCTTACACGCTGAAGAAGCAACCAGCATCCAGTGCCCCAAAATAGACAATAACCAATTAGCATAAATATGTTCCATCTGGAACCAAAATTGCAATAGAATGTTTTCCAAGGCTGTGGTGGATCTCGTTAATGATAATCTGGAAAGTTGGTTGTCACATGATCAAATTGTGTATCAGACTCTTTCAGTAGAAATTGCAATATAGTAGCTCCTGCACTTGCTCCTTCGTTTGTGTAATCACTTCATGTCCTTTTTGCAGGTGCTCAGCTTACCCCAGTTCTCGAGGTAGCACATGCTGTTAATCTGGAAGGTATGGTTGCTCGTGCTGGTTTTTAGTACTAGCAATGAGAGTAAAGTGTGTTATTTTATGCAAAATCAATGGTATTGTGATAATTCATGACTCGGACGTTATTGTAGAAAAGCTCATTAGAAGTTTAGAGTTGATTCCTTTACTTTCTTCTAGTTGCACTTCTTTTCCTCAAAGTTTTGATGTATTCCATTCCTTTATTGTAGATAGATTCCTTTCAAAACACCTGATCAGCCACCAGCCCCACAAGGTATTGCTTTGCTAATTATGTTTCTGCGGTTATAGTGTGGCGAGTGTGATTGGCCTTTTTAGTATTGAAAAGATTAATTATTTTTCTACCTGCAAACGTTGAAGTTCCAGTCTCAGAAGCTATCGGTGCACAATCTCCTGTTCCTCATCGACCCCAAGATTCTGGTGATCTGTTGGTATTTCAGACCGTTCAAATTTCGAAATGTCCAAATATTTACTTTTCCCTAAACTGTCCTCTTGAAGTCCCAAGGCCAGTAACTTTGCAGTTCAAGGATCCTCCATTTGACACGGAAATCGTAGGGAATGCTTGGCGGCACAGCAAGAATGTTAGGCATGTAAGGAAGGCCAAGAGTGCCGAAAGAGGCAAGTACGGCTAAAACTCATGCTCCTCCAAGTGTGGAATATTGGATGTGGGAGTGAGTTGTCAATTCAACCACACCTGGAGATTAATTATCTGCAACAAAGTGATCAGTAGCAAAGTAGTTTGATAGTTTTGATAGTAGTGACAGCAGCAATGGTAACAGTAACAGTGATAGCAGTAATTTTGTAGCAAGTGTAACAATGATTATAGCAGTAGTAATGCAGCAAGATCAATATAAATAAATTCATAGGCATTGGATCGGTGACTTGTTGGATGATATTCATCATGTGCCAGTTATAACCTAGGGCGATACGGCACTAGCTCCAGTTCATCGATATAATGTAGGCATGTATTCCGTAAATAGGCATACGTGCTTTATTAAAAGAACTTGCATGACATCTTTTGTCCTACCCTCCCGTGGCAGCGGGGTCCATATTGGAAACTAAGCGATATTAAGGCCTCCTTTTATTAGAGAACCGGAACAAAGCATTAACACATAGTGAATACATGAACTCCTCAAACTACGGTCATCACCGAGAGTGGGTCCGGTTGTTGTCACTTCAGGATTGTCGGATCATAACACGTAGTAGGTGACTATAACTTGCAAGATCGGATCTAAAACATGGATATAATGATGAATTCATAAACGGTTCATATCTGAGTTCATGGCAGCCGGGCCCAAAGTGACAAGCATTAAGCATAGGAAAGTCATAGCAACATCAATCGAAGAACATAGTGGATACTAGGGATCAGACCCTAACAAAACTAACTCGATTACATGATGAATCTCATCTAACTCCTCACCAACCAGCGAGCCTACGAAGGAATTACTCACTCCCGGTGGGGAGCATCATGGAATTGGCGATGGATAAGGGTTGGTGATGACGAAGAGCAAAGATCCCCCTCTCCGAAGCCCCAAACGGACTCCAGGTCTGCCCTCCCGAGGAAGAACAGGGCTTGGTGGCGGCTTCGTCTCGTGGATCACGATAATTCTTTCTCTCTGATTTTTTTCTGGAAATATGTGATTTTATAGTATCGGGGGAGGGGGGCGTCTGCGGGGCAACTAGGTGGGTACAACCCACCTGGGCGCGCTAGGAGAGGGGGCGCGCCCTGGTGGGTTGTACCCACCCAGGTGCCCCTCTCTGGTAGGTCTTGGCTCCAGAAATTCTTATTATTGATATAAAAAATCCTCGCAAAGTTTCGTTCCATTTCGAGAACTTTTTTTCTGCACAAAAACAACACCATGGTAGTTCTGCTGAAAACAGCGTCAGTCCGGGGTTAGTTTCATTCATATCATGCAAATTAGAGTCCAAAACAAGAGGAAAAGCATGGGAAAAAGTAGATATGTTGGAGACATATCAACTCCCCCAAGCTTAAACCTTTGCTTGTCCTCAAGCAATTCAGTTGATAAACTGAAGGTGAGAAAGAAAAACTTTTACGAACTCTTTTGCTCTTGTTTGCATAAATAAGCTTAAACAACACCCAGGTTTTCAGCCAACATTATAACTAACCATGTGGACAATAACTCTTAAAGATTATAATGACTCATATCAAATGACATAATCAGCTAGCGAGCAATAATAAGATATCTCAAATAGCAACACGTTTTCAAAACAACCATGATATAATATGACAATAGTGGTATCTTGCTAGGCCTTTCTGAGACCGCAAAACATAAATGCAGAGCACCTCCAAAGTTCAAGCAACGACTAAACATTGTAATTCGTGATAGAAAAGATCCAGTCATGATGCACCCAACATTAGCTACACACAATGCATAAATCATGACAACTGTGCTCTACTCAGTTTCTGGTGCTTGTTTTAGAAGGTGGTGACACAACATAAAAGTAAATAGATAGTCCCTTCGCAGAGGGAAGCAGTGATTTGCAGAGGTGCCAGAGCTCAATTTTTAAAACAGAGATAAATGATATTTTGAGACATGCACCCTTCTCATTCACTTCACGACCATCAGTTATCAACATCTTCCATGCTAAGCACGCTAGTGGCGGTTCCCAAGCAATAAAAGTAAAGGTTTTGACTCCATTGGGAGTTTTTGTTTGATTATTTCAGAGATGAACTCTTTTTCATGTTTGCAGTTTGGGACTGGGCATCCCTATTACCGCCCATTTTCTCGTGCGATGGCGAGTGAATAAACACTTGACCTGAGAATAACCCCCGCTTAGCACGGAAGATATCGACCACCTCCTGTCATTCCATGAACAATCCAGGCACACAAAAAGGATAATTTTTAGAAGTTTTTAGAGGTGGCACATGCAAATTTACTTAGGACGGCAGGGTAATACCGCATATAGGTAGGTATGGTGGACTCATCTGAAATAACTTTGGGTTCAAGGTTTTTGATGTACAAGCAGAATTCCCACTTAGTACAGGCGAAGGCTAGCAATGAGGTTGAGAAGCGGCCAGCTAGAGAGCAACAACGATCATAACCATGCATTATGCATAAGTAACATTGGACACTAGCATGAGTAGGATATGAACACCATGAACATAAATATCATAGAGGCTATGTTGGTTTTCATTCAACTACATCCATGAACATGTACCAAGTCAAGCCACTCGAATATTCAGAGGAGGTTACCATATCATCATATTACATCACAATCATTTTAACGCTATGTTGATATCCAAGATAAATCATTATCCACTCCTAGCTACTTATGCATGGCATGAGAAACTATAATCTCTAATTGTCATTGCAAACATGTTTAATCATAATGGGCTAAAGCCTAGATACTAGGTTAAACATATTTACACAAATAGAACAAGTCGAGTTCATACCAGTTTCTCTTTGCCACGGCCAGTTCATCGAATATCGTCATTATTGCCTTTCACTTGCACGACCGAATGATATGAAAATAATAATAGTGCAAGAGTGCCATGGACTAAGCTGGAATCTGCAAACATTTTATTCAACAGGAGAAGGCAAGGTAAATGGGCTCTTTATTAGTTCAACAATAATTCATATGAGAGCCACTTAACATTTTCATCGTGGTCTTCTCCTCGGTACAACTCGAATAAAAGGAAAAGAAATTCAAAGAAACACACTGGAATATTTTTGGTTTTCTTCAACAAGCAAATAAAAGGGAAAATCAAAAACGAGAAAAACTATTTACACGGGAAAGCTCCCAAGAAGCAAAAATAAGAACAAGAAAATCTTTTTGGGTTTTCTTTTTCATACTACTACTAAGCATGCATAGAAAGTAAATTACTACAACTAATTTTTTTGTTTTTTTTCTAAAGTTTTTCAAACACACAAGAAGAAAGCAAGAAAATAAATCTAAGCATGGATGATACAATGAAAAAGTGTGAACACCAACAAATAGAATAAGTGGACATGAATGTAAAGTCAGTGGAAACACCTATTCCCCCAAGCTTAGGCTTTTGGCATAAGTTGGTAATCTATTAGTAGCCTAGAGGGTAGTAGGGATCCTGAGGAGCAGGCATCCACTCGTCCCACTGCTGGGGCTCCTCCTATGCTGTCGCCGCAGCAGCCTGAGCGTTCCGGTAGGCGATGATATATCTGCAGGCATAGTCCTATATCCGCCCCTGGCAGCAGAATCAAACAAAGCAGGTGCAGGCAACGGAATAATATCACGAGTTTTAACACTAAAGACCAGGTTATAAGGAATGGGAATGCCAGGAGGGTTATTATCAGTGAAATGGTGGTGATCCATGGCTGCTCGGTCTAGGTAAACCTTGGTCAGAGGATAATCATGAGGGCGTATCTCGACCTCAAAGTGAGCTGCCAAACGAGTGGAAAAAATCCCACCATGTATTTCACCCTATGATTTATTAAGATGGAGGCGACGAGACACAATACCTCCCAAGCTATAAGTGTTGTCACTCTCTAGTGCTCTGCGTAAAATAGCAAAGTCTGGTGCGCTGAGTGCACCTACTTTCTTCCTAGCAAGCAGGCACTTAGCAACAAATAAAGCAAAATAATGTACAGCGGGAAAGCGTAAGCTAGCAGCAGTCGTGGCTGACACTCCTCTCTCATCTCCCACTGATAAAGTGCGATAAAAAGCCTCAAACCCAGCTGGCCTTGCCTCAGCTAAACTCCCATCAGAAGGGATCATGCATATGTCACCAAATTCAGTAAGTGGTATCTGATGGTTTTCAGCATATAAATCAAAGCTCACTTCAGGAGGATTATTTCTAGGCAAGAAAGTAAAGCTTTGAACAAAGATGTTCGTGAGGATTTGGTGCTGGTCATACTCATCTGCGATGAAGTCGGTGAGGCCGGCATTAGCAATATATTGCATGAACTCCTCATGAATTCCAGCCTCTTGCAGGAACGGGGTGTGCGGCCATTCGCATGTCCGTACCTCTGCCAACCTCTGAGGGTGAAGATCACTGTCAGAAGACTCCCCAATAACCCCTTGGAGTTCTTCTTCAAGCCAAACTTCCTGAAGATATTCATGTCCGCGTACAATTTTCCTATGGACAAAAATCTGAATTTTTAGTGCACAAAATTTTCTCAACAAACATGATGTCTACTACACAACCTTCTTCTTGTAGACGTTGTTGGGTCTCCAAGTGCAGAGGTTTGTAGGACAGTACCAAATTTCCCTCAAGTGGATGACCTAAGGTTTGTCAATCCGTGGGAGGCGTAGGATGAACATGGTCCCTCTCAAACAACCCTGCAACCAAATAACAAAGAGTCTCTTGTGTCCCCAACACACCCAATACAATGGTAAAATGTATAGGTGCACTAGTTCAGCGAAGAGATGGTGATACAAGTGCAATATGGATGCTAGATATAGGATTTTATAATCTGAAATTATAAAAACAGCAAGGTAACTAATGATAAAAGTGAGCTAAAACGGTATTGAAATGCGTTGAAACAAGGCCTAGGGTTCATAATTTCACTAGTGCAAGTTCTCTCAACAATAATAACATAATTGGGTCATATAACAATCCCTCAACATGCAACAAAGAGTCACTCCAAAGTCACTAATAGCGGAGAACAAACGAAGATATTATTGTAGGGTACGAAACAACCTCAAAGTTATTCTTTCTGATGAATCCATTGGGCTATTCCTATAAGTATCACAAACAACCCTAGAGTTCGTAGTAAAATAACACCTTAAGGCACACATCAACCAAAACCCTAATGTCACCTAGATACTCCAATGTCACCTCAAGTATCCATGGGTATGATTATATGATATGCATCACACAATCTCAGATTCATCTATTCAAACCAACACAAAGAACTTCAAAGAGTGCCCCAAAGTTTATACCGGAGAGTCAAGACGAAAACGTGTGCCAACCCCTATGCATGGATTCCCAAGGTCACGGAACCCGCAATTGATCACCAAAACATACATCAAGTGGATCAATAGAATACCCCATTGTCACCACGGGTATCCCACGCAAGACATACATCAAGTGTTCTCAAATTCATAAAGACTCAATCCCATAAGATAACTTCAAAGGGAAAACTCAATCCATTACAAGAGATAGAGGGGGAGAAACAGCATAAGATCCAACTATAATAGCAAAGCTCGTGATACATCAAGATCGTGCCAAATCAAGAACACGAGAGAGAGAGATCAAACACATAACTACTGGTACATACCCTCAGCCCCGAGGGTGAACTACTCCCTCCTCGTCATGGAGAGCGCCAGGATAATGAAGATAGCCACCGGTGATGGATCCCCCCTCTGGCATGGTGCCGGAACAGGGTCCCGATTGGTTTTTGGTGGCTACAGAGGCTTCCGGCGGCGGAACTCCCGATCTAGGTTTCTTTTCTGGGGTTTCTCTATTTATAGGAATTTTTTACGTCGCGAACAAGCCAGGGGGGTCTCCGAGTCATCCACGAGATAGGGGGCGCGCCCAGGGGGTAGGGCGCGCCCTCCACCCTTGTGGAAGGCTTGGGACTCTTCTGGCCCAACTCTTTTACTTCGGGGGCTTCTTTTGGTCCATAAAAAATCATCAAAAATTGGCACGTCAATTGGACTCCGTTTGGTATTCCTTTTCTCCAAAACTCAAAACAAGGAAAAAACAGAAACTAGCACTGGGCTCTAGGTTAATAGGTTAGTCCCAAAAATCATATAAAATAGCATATAAATGCATATAAAACATCCAAGATGGATAATATAATAGCATGGAATAATCAAAAATTATAGATACGTTGGAGACGTATCAAGCATCACCAAGCTTAATTCCTGCTCGCCCTCGAGTAGGTAAATGATAAAAACAGAATTTTTGATGTGGAATGCTACCTAACATATTTATCAATGTAATCTTCTCTATTGTGGCAAGAATATTCAGATCCATAAGATTCAAAACAAAAGTTTAATATTGACATCAAAACTGTAATACTTCAAGCATACGAACAAAGCAATCATGTCTTCTCAAAATAACATGGCCAAAGAAAGCTATCCCTACAAAATCATATAGTCTTGCTATGCTCTATCTTCATCACACAAAATATTTAAATCATGCACAACCCTGGTTTCGGCCAAGCAATTGTTTCATACTTTAGTATTCTTAAACGTTTTCAACTTTCATGCAATACATGAGCGTGAGCCATGGACATAGCACTATAGGTGGAATAGAATAGTGGTTGTGGAGAAGACAAAAGGAGAAGATAGTCTCACATCAACTAGGCGTATCAACGGGCTATGGAGATGCGCATCAATAGATATCAATGTGAGTGAGTAGGGATTGCCATGCAATGGATGCACTAGAGCTATAAATATATGAAAGCTCAAAAAGAAAATAAGTGGGTGTGCATCCAACTTGCTTGCTCATGAAGACCTAGGGCATTTGAGGAAGCCCATTATTGGAATATACAAGCCAAATTTAATGAAAATTCCCACTAGTATATGAAAGTGACAACATAAGAGACTCTCTATCATGAAGATCATGGTGCTACTTTGAAGCACAAGTGTGGTAAAAGGAGAAGATAGTCCCACTAGTAGCATTGCCCCTTCTCTCTTCTTTTTTTGGGGCCCTCTCTTTTGTTGGCCTCTTTTTTTTCATCCGGAGTCTCATCCCTACTTCTGGGGGAATCATAGTCTCCATCATCCTTTCCTCACTGGGACAATGCTCTAATAATGATGATCATCACACTTTTATTTACTTACAACTCAAGAATTACAACTCGATACTTAGAACAAAATATGACTCTATGTGAATGCCTCCAGCGGTGTACCGGGATGTGCAATGAATCAAGAGTGACATGTATGAAACAATTATGAATGGTGGCTTTGCCAGAAATACGATGTCAACTACATGATCATGCAAAGCAATATGACAATGATGGAGCGTGTCATAATAAATGGAATGGCGGAAAGTTGCATGGCAATATATCTCGGAATGGCTATGGAAATGCCATAATAGGTAGGTATGGTGGCTGTTTTGAGGAAGGTATATGGTGGGTGTATAGTACCGGCGAAAGTTACGTGATACTAGAGAGGCTAGCAATGGTGGAAGGGTGAGAGTGCGTATAATCCATGGACTCAACATTAGTCACAAAGAACTCACATACTTATTGCAAAAATCTATTATTCATCGAAACAAAGTAGTACGCGCATGCTCCTAGGGGAAGGGCCGGTAGGAGTTAACCATCGCGCGATCCTGACTTCCACTCATAAGGAAGACAATCAATAAATAAATCATGCTCCAACTTTATCACATAACGGTTCACCATACATGCATGCTACGGGAATCACAAACTTTAACACAAGTATCTCTCAAATTCACAACTACTCCACTAGCATGACTCTAATATCACCATCTTCATATCTCAAAATAATCATAAAGAATCAAACTTCTCATAGTATTCAATGCACTTTATATGAAAGTTTTTATTATATCCCTCTTGGATACCTATCATGTTAGGACTAAATTCATAACCAAAGAAAATTACAAAACTGTTTAAGACTCTCAAAATAATATAAGTGAAGCATGAGAGTTCATCTATTTCTTCAAAATGAAACCACCGCCGTGCTCTAAAAGGATATAAGTGAAGCATTAGAGCAAACAACAAACTACTCCGAAAGATATAAGTGAAGATCAATGAGTAGTTGAATAATTAGGCAACTATGTGAAGACTCTCTAACATTTAAGAATTTCAGATATTAGTATTTTATTCCAACAGCAAACAAAACAAAAGAAAATAAAATGATGCTCCAAGCAAAACACATATCATGTGGTGAATAAAAATATAGCTCCAAGTAAGGTTACCGATGCACGAAGACGAAAGAGGGGATGACCCCAAGCTTAGGCTCTTGGTTGTACTTGAATATTACCTTGGGGTGCCTTGGGAATCCCCAAGCTTAGTCTCTTGCCACTCCTTATTCCATAGTCCATCGAATCTTTACCCAAAATTTGAAAACTTCACAACACAAAACTCAACAGAAAACTCGTAAGCTCCGTTAGTATAAGGAACTAAAATCACCACTTTTGTTACTATTATGAACTCATTGTTTATTTATATTGGTGTAATATCTACTGCATTACAACTTCTCTATGGTTCATACCCTCCGATACTACTCATAGTCATCAAAATAAGCAAACAACACATAGAAAATAGAATCTATCAAAAACAGAACAGTCTGTAGTAATCTGTAACTCTCGAATACTTCTGTAACTCCAAAAATTCTGAAATAAATTGGTGGACGTGAGGAATTTGTCTATTAATCTTCTGCAAAAAGAATCAACTTAAAATAACTCTTCTGTAAAAAAATGACAGCTAATAACAAAAGCTATAAAACATGATTAATACAGTAGCTAAATCATGTGGGAACACAACAGTTCTAGGGGTAAATATTGGGTTGTCTCCCAACAAGCGCTTTTCTTTAATTCCTTTTTAGCTAGGCATGACGATTATAATGATGCTCACATAAAAGATAAGAATTGAAACATAAAGAGAGCATCATGAAGAATATGACTAACACATTTAAGCCTAACCCACTTCCTATGCATAGGGATTTTGTGAGCAAACAATTTATGGGAACAAGAATCAACTAGCATAGGAAGACAAAACAAGCATAACTTCAAAACTTTAACACATAGAGAGGAAACTTGATATTATTGCAATTCCTACAAGCATATATTCCTCCCTCATAATAATTTTCAGTAGCATCATGAATAAATTCAACAATATAACCATCACATGAAGCATTCTTTTCATGATCTACAAGCATAGAAAATTTACTACTCTCCACATAAGCAAAATTCTTCTCATTCGGAATAGTGGGAGTATCATAAGAAACTCGAATACTATAAATTGTTTCCACATTAAAAGAGTAATGTTCAGAAAAAGGTAATCATAATCATGACAATTTTTGTAAATATAATCATCACTACTTTTTATAACATAAGTATCATCACAATAATCATCATAAGTAGCAACTTTGTTCTCATCATAATCAATTGAAATCTCTTCCAAGATAGTGGAATCATTACTAAATAAAGGCATGACCTCTCCAAATCCACTTTTATAATTATAACAATAAGATTCAACACCCTCCAAAATAGTGGGATCATTACTTCCTAAAGTTGACACTCTTCCAAACCCACTTTCATCAATATAATCATCATAAATAGGAGGCATGCTATCATCATAATAAATTTGCATATCAGAACTTGGGAGGTTAAAAATATCACCTTCATAAAACATAGCATCCCCAAGCTTGGGACAAACATTAATTGCAGCAAATAAATTATCAAACATGTCATTCTCATCAAACATAGCATCCCCAAGCTTGGGCCTTTGCATATCATAAGCATAATGAGTCTCATCATTAATAGTATGGATAGCACCAATGGTATAGCAATTATCATCATCACAAGGAGTAATAGGAGCAACATCATTTGGAAGGGATACCTTTTTACCTTTGCTTCTTCATCTTTTGTTTTTCTCCTTCACATCATGTGTGGGTTTAATCCTCTTTTTGGAGCTCCTTATTAATGAGATTGGTTGAATAGAAAGCTCCTCCTCGTTACCTCATTCATCATAAGAAAGAATAGGAGGATATTGGGAAATTACTTCCCTTTCATTAGTATTCTCTTCATCTTCTATTTGTTTTCTTGTCTTTCTGTAATTGGCAATGTAAGGATTTTCAATGCAATTCACTGCACAATACATATAAATTTCCTCTAGATCAAAATCAAGAACTTTATCCAGAACAAATTCTGGAAGATCATTAGTTATAAGTTTCATTTGTTCATAACCCACAAGAAAACTATGTTCATTATGATGCGCAAGGGAAATCAGGTCATCAT